>NC_056740.1:388103911-388381411 GCF_019279795.1 Protopterus annectens | reverse complement strand
ATATCTAATGCTGGATGAGCTCTAGACAATTTAAGATATATTGATAATTGCTGGAGTAACCTAAGATAAGAGTTCTGTCTTGTATAGAATGCAACAGCCAGTTTCCAAAGCTTCAGAGCACCTTCCATGAGCCAAAACCATTAGCCAGCTCGAGGTGACTAAAGACAGGTTTGGCAACAAGCCCTTCAGCATTTCCTGCTGCCAAAGCCCTGTTTAGGCTTTAGTGGATCAACTGGCTTGTGCTTTTCCATTGATGGGTAGATGCACTTTGTTTTTTTTTTTGGGGGGGGGTGTTGCTTTCCTATATAGGAAAGTACCTTTTTAAGCTACAAATAAGTGTCAGCTGACTACTTGCATTTTAAACCATATTTTTGACAGTTCGAAAGTTATTTTAAACATTCTAAATGCATTCTTTGACTAAATGAAATTTTAGTTTTGGGAGATTGTGTTACTGCTTTTACTGTGCTTTTATTGGGGAAGTGACATTAAGCAGCACATGCTGGTAAACATTCAACAATAGTTTCATCAGAAAAGGGGCATCATTTTCAGCTTCCCAATAAGAACAAACTACCAGTCAAACAATTTCAGCCACAATTGGCTTATGGTAGAGGCTGTTAATTTGCCTCTGCCATGGGTTGGTGACTCTGCTGTGGCCAATGCTGGCTCCTTAGACCACTTCCACCCCCCCCCCCCAGATTCTTGTGGTGTTGCCCATCCAGTCACTGTGGACCATGTTTTATCCATGTCCCCTTCAGCTGTTTGTATCTCTTAGTGGGCATATGAGAGCCACTTTGGTACTGGGAAAGGAGCAGGGAAGATGTCCGTGCTTAACCATAATATTCCCATCCCTGAGGAAGCAGTTTTTGCCATTAAAAATCCCCTTTTGTTTTCTTGACAGGAAAATTAAAAGGCAGTCTAATTACTCCAGTCCAGTGAAACTAGAGGAGGTAAAGTGTGGCCAAATGTTGATCCCAGCCAAGTCTTTTTTTTTTTTTTTTTTTTTTTTTTTTTTGGTAAAAGAAATGATTCCTTTATCCTGAAGATTCAGGAATTTGAATCCAAGTAATGTGAAAGGAGAGTACTGGAACTGTCAAATCTTCTGATTTCAGACTCTACAGCAAAATTCAGATATGCTCTCAAAGGATCGTGTCCTGAGGATATTTTCTGAATGTGCCAGTGCTTCAGTGCAAATTGAGTATTCTCAGTTACTCAAAATACTATGAAATTTTACAATTGCGTTCTACAGAACCTCCTCAAATTCTCTGCTGTCAACATTGGAGGATGTTTTGTCAGCCTGTGGCTTCCCTGATAGCTAGCCTGCTGCACCTAAAAATCCCCAGTCTTTCAGTTTTCTATGCACTCCTCAGACCTGACCAAGTCTGCAGTTCCTTCCTGTCAGGAAAAAATCTTTCTTATAAGATCATAGGAGAGTTTCTAGGCTAATGGCCCTGGGACCATTACAAGCCTAGCCAAGAGTTTATGCCCAAAAATAAACTTCAGTCAGTGACCCTTCTCAGATCACTACTCCTTGTTTAATGCTGGTCTGTTATGCTGCATGCAGGGTTGTTGCCTCTGTTACTGAGAAATTTGCTTGGCTGTTCTTGGAACCTCCCAGAGGATGTAAACAATGGTAAATTCACCTCCTGGATATAGTTCAAAAAATTGGGAATATCTCCCAAGATTAATTCCGCTCTGATCTTAGACTGCTGCACACAAATCAGCAGCTTAATTTCAGCTCTCCCATTGTGGAAAAAAGGAATGGCGATGACTGCTGGTGAATCTGCAAGTAAGAGTTCAGTTACTGGCTATTGATTTAAATGAAGCCTTGAATATTAACTGGTAAGAAAAGACTGGAAAAGCAGAAGCTTTAAACAGCAACTCAACTGAACTGAAAAAACAGAAGCTTTAAACTGCTACTCAACTGAACTGAAAAAAAAATCAGGGGTCAAAATTGAGGAAATGCTGGTTGAGATTCAGCAGGCATTTCCTTCCCTTTGCGCAGAGTGCTCAAGAGGAGCAGTTTCAAAAGAGTTATAGGACACACCACCCTGAGAACCTCAGATTTTCTGTTGTCCCAGAGAAACTGGGAGGAACAGACTATTTTTTTATGAAAGCCTAAATAATCAACTGGACTGATGTTACTTTGCGAGATTTGCAGGACTTGTTAATTGAAAGTGTCAATTGCACATATTTGCTCCATTTCAAACTTGGCCATGAGAAAGCAGCTATTAACTGTATTGGTAAGATGAAATCATTCCAGCAGAAAGAGTTGATCCTGATAAAACTGTGGTAGAAGAGTCTAGTATTAAATTGAAGAAGCTTGTGTAAAATGGTTTTCTGTACATGAAGAGATGTAAATTTATTCCCGTAGTCGGATATGCCTGGTTAGGTACATGCCAAATGGAGCATTGTACTCTGTACTCCTATGGGTCTGAATGCCGAATACAGTGGAACAATGACCTCCTTAGACTTGGATACCATACCTTTTGTTTATAAGTTGTGCAGTAGAGAATGATTTCCTCACCACTGTAGACACATGATGGTCAAAAGATAGGGACACACATGGATAGTAATCAAAGTCCCTAACTACAGGGTCAACTTTAAGGGGTGTGTTGTCAGTATGATAAGTTACCAAGGATAGGATGACTTCCCAAAGGATACTGTTATGCATTTCTTGGCATTTAGTTTTAGTCCATGGCTCTGGCAGCAGTTTGTGTTCTCTCCTGGAGAACATGGTGTGAAATTCAATGACTGCTCCTAATTTCTAGTAATCTGCAAATTGACTGACCGCCAGAGACCACTGACCTTGCCCTTTACTTCTGAGAAGTAAATTCCAAAAAGGAGCAGTCAAAGGACTGATCCCTGAGGTACTCCACTTGTGACTGGCCTCTGTAGTGGTGGTTTCCCAGTCCAGACTTCCTGGGTCCTGTCTGAGCCAGTTGGCTGTCCAGGTAACAAATGGGTTTATCCCTACCCTCGAGTTTGTCAACAATGCCAGAGTGGGGTATTTTCAAATGCCTTGGCCAGGTCAAGGTAGGCAAAGTGACCAATTTTGCCCTCATCCATTGCTTTGGTGACCTTCTCAAAGTCCACCAGGTTTAAGTACATGTGATCTGCCTTTGTTGAAACCATACTGGGTTGTGTCCAATGTCTGGAGGCTTACTACATCTCTATTGATTATCTCCATGATTCTTTCCATGGCTTTATATTCAAGACTTGAGTCTTTAGTTTCCAGGATCTGTAGATGGCCCTCCTTTGTGCAGAGGGGTGATTATTGCGTTTCTCCATTTGAGGCATGAATCCTGTTTTGGAGACTACACTTAAATAGTAATTCCAGAGGCCCTAGTCAAGTTTCATGCTGTTTAGAAAGCATCCTGGGATATTGTTTGAGCGCATTGATGCAGTGTTCTTGGCCTTAGAGAGGGTATTAAGGACCTCTTCCCTAGTAATAGGGGGAGTTGAGGACCTGTTCCCTAGTAATAGTAGGGGGAGTTGTATTTGATATTTCCTGAAGGAAGGTTGAGGGGGAGAGAGGGGTAAAGCTGGAGTTGAATTTATCATCCAGTAGGTTTGTCTTCTGGTTTAGTATAAGCGGCGCCACTTGCAATGAGCACTACACAGAATTGTGCACTGCTTTTGAGGTTGTGGACATGGCTAAAGAATGCTTTGTGGTTGTCCTTGGCCTGGGAGGCCAAACTTGCCTCAAATTTGGCTTTGGTAGACTTTGACGTCTGAGTTGTTTTGAGTGTGCTTTTATCCTGCTGGGTGTTGTACCTCATTTTCTTCCTCCTGTTATACAGCCTATTGATTTTTGTGATTCCACCAGGGTGGCATATTTTGAGTAGCTGTATGATCTTCATGTTTCACTGTTGCAGTCATCACACTTTGGTTATCTGCCTGTGGGTAGCCCTAAGTCGGCCCGAATACCAGAGTCTTGGGATTTCTGCGTCTGATGCAGTCTCCTCTTCATGACGTCGGGGGGATATAAAACATGCAGCTGACACCATTACATCAGCATTTCTTGCTGCGCTGGAGCCCCAAGCAGTTCACAAGTGTCGGTCGCTACCTGAAATTTCTGTTCTAGTTTCAAACCTGAAGTCTTCTAAAGCGAAGTACCCCATTGGGGATCCTTTTTTCTTGCTCAAACTGATGTCCGAAAAAGTTAATTGTCTTGCCTGTGGAAAGCAAATACCTCGCAGAGATTTTCATTCTTACTGCATCGCCTGTTTTGGCCCAGACCATGACATTCCTTGATGTCTAACGCCCAAACTGTTCGTCGTCTGGCTATCTTTGTCACTAAATTCTTTCGCTCTCATTCTCCGTATTCCAAAATGGCTTCATTAAGCCATCCGACTATCTGAAAAAAACATAAGTATAAAGACTGAGACGGACCGCATAGGTCCAAAACTGCCTACGACTCTTCCGTAGTCGCCAGTCCACCAGTATTCAGTGAGGCACTTTTGCAGCCCCTGATACCTACTTCTGCAGATTTGTAGGCCTCTGCTGAGACCTATTTGGAGTCCGGTATGCCGCGAGATGCCTTTTCAACTATGGAACCTGCGAATGTCTCTACCTTTGAATGGGTCCGGGTCCGGAGCCACTGTGCAGGTACTGGCTTCTGAAGGTGTATTCTGACCTGATATTCGTATTAGTCTACTTCGTTTCGAACTAAAACTTTCTCAGGCCCAGAGTTCGCACTAAGTCTAGAAAACCGAAGACCAAAATGCATGCTCAAGCTCCCATGCCACAGAAACAAATGCTTAGAATGGCTGAAGACCTTATAATTTTAATTAGGGGAAGCCAGCCCCCCCCCCCCCAAAAGACAAAGGATTGATTTTTCCTTCTGATTCTGCAGACCATGAGTCCCGATGACTCTGATCCCTCTTACCAGGACATTCCCTTGTCTACTTATGAGGATTCAGAGGCAGAGGATTCCATTCCCTCTGCCTCCCCTCCAGAGAACCTTTCTTTCGGTGAAACCTTGCATACCTTAAGAGCATTTCCACTGGGAATGCCAGGACTACCCACAGTCCAAAAAGACAGAGAATTTTTAGACTTACCTCAGCATAGGTCTCTAGCTCTACCCCCTGTCCTGGATATTGTAGATTGTCTTCATGGAATCCAGTCTTACTTCTGATACTTTACCACCAGCTCCTAGAAAGCTGGATAGGTACTACAGCATACTCTTCTCAAATTTCTCTTGAGAATCCCACTGCAGATCCAGAGACAATTTCACAGGGACCTAAAGGTATTAAGGCTACTACAGCCAAAAACCCTACCCCTTTGGACAGGGATTCTAGAGCTTTAGACAGATTGGGTAAAAAGGTATATACCTCTTCAACTCTTGCCATAAGGGCTTTAAATTGCCAGTTTCACATGTTATCGGCAACATATTATGGAACTAATTAAAGGACAACTACGGGAAAATAATTAAACTTACATTTAACTTTTCCTTAAGTTTTGTATCATTTCATCCTGTACGTACCAGCTAGAAGTATTTTGTAACCCTGAATGCCCTCCTGGGGGCAGACCTCCTTAGAGTTGTCTTCTAAAGAAAAATCTTCCCCATAATACACTGCAAGTCCACTGTTTGTTTCTGAGATTACAATGTCCATAGCTGGCCTGTCACCTGGCCGTTCATTCACTTAGAATAGAAGAACAGAGAACAACAGCTAATTTTCAAATGCCTCAATAAAAGTATAGTTTAGTGTCGCTCATTGCCTCTTGCAAATGTGTTTCCTGCTGATGTTGCACTTTCTGTGAAAAAAGCTTCCAGAACTACCAGCTCAGTGCTGAGCTAATAGGCATTTTTAGAGATTCAACTTTGATCTGCTTCAGTTTCTTAAGTTACTCCTCCCAAATTCCAACCCTGCGCTAGCAAGGGTTTCACATTTCCCACCCTGCAAGGTTCAACTTTGCATGACAATAAACATCAGTCCGATATTAACATCTAGCCTGCCTGGTGTCTCGGTGAAAGTGTTCCCTCATCTTTCTCATTACTCCTAACATCTGAATAGCACTTTCATTGTAAATCACATTACAAAAATGTTTTTTAATATACATGTGTGTAAGTATTCCTGAAAACCTGTCTAATATACACAGATGACAGTTCATCTTGGCCACTGACAAAATTAGTTGTGGCTGCAAATTAATACTGAAATCATAAAAACATTTTGCCTTGCATTGAATTTCAGTCCTCTGCCTTATTTGTTGGGCATGCCACTGATATGTCTTTATATTTGTAAGTACTACTGCTCTTTTGTATGCACATATTCATTGGTGTTGCACTTTTTTTGTTGCAACATAGTATTTTCTTTACTTCATGCTATGCGGTGCCTGCTATCACTATTATGAACAGTGTACATACTGTTTGCTTACACTCAATATTTTCCATTGCAGGCAGTCACAACAAGGTTTTCTCTTCACTGTTCACACATTTCCTCAAGAAGTTAGATAACATGAATACCTCCAACAGTATCTTTTACACTACTTTTTGTGCTTCAGTCGCCTCGTGTGCCACAGGGATGGGCTATGACTTCAGAAAGAGAAAAGGGTGCAAAGGGCAAAGTCTGGGTTTTAAACAGCTGAGCTGTAACGTGAAAAGTCAGGCAAGCCAGGAAATGTACAAAGCACCCATGACAACAGCACTGCAGAAAGAGTATGAGTTTGCCTAAAGTTAAACAGATCAACGATGCAGATAAGACTCCTTTCAGTTATCTTTACAAGTTATGCACTGTAGGTGCAAAGCCTGGTTAATAACAATGATGCTGGCTTTCAGTACAAGGGGGAAGCTGAGTGAACAGGTTTCATGCAGAGGCGATTAATTTGTTATGCAGACATCACAACTCTGTGTAACTTCAATTGTCTGTACAGTAACAGAAGATGGAGGTGTTATGCATATGCATGGGAACCCTAAGTCACAAATAACAGCTTGGCATTTTCAGCTGAGGTAGGCGAAGTCTCCGAGGAAACCACTTTGGTGACTGAAGCAACACATTAATTTTCACATGCTTCTTAGTCACCTAACAATTTCATCTAAGCATGGACAGGTCATCAGTAGGTAGCTTAAAGCAAATGTACATCTGTATTGGTACGATATTCCACTATAATATCTGACCTCAATTACCGGTTTCCTTTCATGTATACCATTCACACTGCTTATGCAAGTCGCATCAAAAAAGGCACATCACCAAATGGGAAGCAGATATTCTGGGTAACAGACTCTTTACCACCCCATATTGTGGCATTTGTATACGAATATGAAATATACTGAAGTACAGTCATCAAAATACCCTGCTCCCGGCATCAGACCACATAGTAGTATCATTCCTGCTTCCAGGTACAGTGTGTAATCTGACAGGTATGCACACTTAGTGACAAATTCATCTTCCAGAAGATGAGTACACAGACGTACGTGACTTATCCGGAACATGTTTGTAGTGAAGCCACTGCTGTATATTTGGGTATACTGGTCAGTCAGTGCATACCTAGCAATGTAGGAAGCACTGCTGGGAACACCTTACTTCTGCAATAGCACTGTAAGACCATTAATTCATGTGAAACAACATTGCAGCAGGCTCTGAAATCAGAACTGACAATTAGCCAAGTATTAAGGATAACTGCTGTGACTCTGGGTCATGTGTCTAATATCCACTGCACATTTTCAATGTAGTATCTGCTCCGTATATATTTGCAAGAAACTTTGTTTTATGATATTGCCATGTTACCTTGATTTCAGTGGAAATAAAATTGAGAACCTGTTAAATAGGAATTCTAGTGCTTGTTCTTTTCATCCACTACAAATAAGAGTATGGTAAGGCTTGAATGAACTACACAAAGCATTGTGCTGTGTGCCTGCCATTAGTTCAGTAAGCTGCTGGACAGTTTGTCTAGTTCAGCTGTGGATTTAGCTTAGATAGCCATGTTCAGCAGAAGCTGGACGTATAACCAATGAACCTGACAAACATGAACGGAGAATTGCTCCTCCAAGTTGGTTAACTGACTGGATGCAGCTTGGAAGAGTGACATTATGGTAAGGAGGAGGCTGGACATCATATAACCAAGGAGACCAGAATGAAGGGCAGTGCAACCAAGCCAAGTAATCCAGACTCTACTACTCAGGAGGAGGACAAGCTATAAGTGGTGTGGGAATTGTGTTGCGAGAGGCTTCAGAAGGGTGGAGGACAAGCTATAAGTGGTGTGGGAATTGTGTTGCGAGAGGCTTCAGAAGGTAGTGCGGGATGTAATAAATTTTGTGAAAGACTCATGGCAATCGGATTATAGTGTAAAGCTTTAGTATTCCTAATCAAATCCAGTGCCCCACAGCATGGTTGTTTCTCTGAGGAAGAGAGTGCATTCGGACAGCACGAATTGGTGTTGATAATGAGCGACTTTAATGCGCACATCGTGACAGCAGGATGTGAGGGCTGCCTAGATTGACATTGGTGGAGTATCAGGAATATGGGAGAGGCCATTCTTGACTTCTGTCAGGCAAATGGCTTGATAGTAGCCAACACATGGCTAAGAAAGACAGTCAAGTTCATATGAGTGGTCAATATGCAATGCAGCTAGGTTCTAGTCAGTACCCAAGATTTAATCCAAAATGAAGCAGGTAAATACGCCACAACTATCGAAGCAAACCAGGTAGACAAAACGTAAAAGATTAAACCCTTTATTCAACAGAAGTAAGCGCTTTCACGTCACATAGAACGCTTCATCAGACTTTAACAGAACAAAGAAAGCTCATTCCATTTAAATACATAAGAAGCACCAATAACACACCTTCCCCATGTCACATGTGTTCCACATAAAATTACACCATTCACTTTAAAAGGCACAGGAAGGAAAAAAAAAAATATATATATATATATATATATATATATATATATATATATATACATTAAATATGTACATAAAATATGTACAAAAAATAAAAAATATATATGTGTACTAGAAATATACATAAAAATATACATAACACATATAAAAACACATATAAAGGCATACTAAGCATACAAGTATAGCTTAATGTTTAAATGGTCTATCTAATAAAAAAGGTTTCAATGATAAAGGTCATGGTCTCAATGATAAGTTATCTGCAGCTAGCTTAATTATCCACCTAGCCTCCGTTCTCTCTGTTTTATTTCCAATATTGCCTAACCTCTCTGTCTCTAACTGTCCTATAACCATGAATCTAAATACATGTGTAATGTCATTCTGCAGAGTGTGCTTAGCCAGGGCATTTCCCTCATTCTCCCTGTGGATAGCATAAAGATGCTCCCTAACTCTTTCCCTCAATGTCCTATTAGTCTTACCTACATAAAAACATGGACACTTTTTACAAGTAGCCAAATAAATCACATTCCTCGATTTACAGTCTGCATATTCATTGAATTCATATCTGACCCCAGTGTCAGGATGTATAAAAACATTGGAATTCATTATATATCCATATTGATTGCAAGTGCGACAGGCATAAGTGCCCTTCCTCTGTGAAGTAACCTTATTCATGGGTACCTTATCGTAACAAAGCATCCGTTTGAGGGACTTAGTATTTTTATAACTAAAGGCCGGTCTCTCACCAACTAAATCCTTAATACCATCATCCAACTGCAGGATGTTCCAATGTCTCTTAATATCGACAATGGATGTGTTATTATTAGTAAAAGGAATAACTACCCTTCTATCTCCTTTCTTTTCAATAGGTCGCTTATAGGTATTTCCATTCTGCTTAATATATGGTAGTCCTGTCTGCTCACGTTCTATATCATCCTTTAGAAGAAAATCATTACTACGATAGCCTCTATCCATAAAATCACGTTCTATAGCTACAACTGCTTCTGAAAAAACTTGATTGTCGCTAGTTATATGTGAATAATGTTTTATCTGGTTCCTGACAATATTCTTGTGTACATGTGACGGGTGCATGCTACTTCTATGCAGGATAGCATTTCTCCTACATGGTTTCTTAAACACTTTTGTCTCAAAAACACCATCACATTTACTCAATGTGACATCTAGGAAGTCTATTTTATCCTGTGAAACTGTGCTAGTTAGTGTAAGAAAAGTGGTAGTTTCATTTATATAGGTAACAAAATCTTCTAAACTTTCTAGATCACCTCCCCAAAACAAGAGATTGTCATCAACAAAACGTTTATAGTATTTGCTAACACTAGATTAGCATAAGAGTTGGCACACGTGGTGCCCATGGCTACACCTTTAATCTGAAGATAGTAATCACTATCAAAGGTAAACACATTATAGTTAAGAACCATTTCTAATAGCATCATAATCCTTATAACATGACTATTGTTTAACCCTTTACTAATTAAATATAACCTTAAATAATCTAAACCTATTTCATTGGGGATGCAGGTAGAGACACTACATCCAGTGTTGCCATGTAATCTAACTCTCCTATATTTTTATCTTCATTGAAGGGTGCTAAGGTTTCTAAAAACTGTTTTGTGTCACGTAACACAGATTCCGTAGAGTCTACTATAGGTCTCAGCTTCTCTAAATTGACATAGTCTCTGTCAACCAGCCTCTACCCAACACTATTGGTCTAAGGGGAGGATCAACCATGGTCTTGTGTATCTTGGGAAGACCTCTAATGGTTGGTATCACGGGTTTCTCAATTAAAAAAATACTTATGTAGATCATTATCAATAATGCCACACATCAGCATGTCCTATAGATCTGCATGCACTGTTTTAATTAATCTAAATCTAATCTAGTCAGCTTCCTATAAGTAGTTTCATCTGAGAGCATCTCTAACATAGTGTTATTATAAAAGCTGGTATCAAGTAATACAGTAGCTCCCCTTTATCAGCTGGTCTTACTACTATGTCTGTATTATTCTGTAAACCCTGTAACGCTAACTTTTCACTTCTGGAAACATTATAAAAATCTGGTTTAACTTTATTCCCCTCCAAAAAGTTTCAAAAAATCATTACTACAAGCTTTTTCAAAACTATCAAGTAACGGATGTAGAGTAGGAGTATATACTGATGTTTTTTTAAACATAGTGTCAGCATTCATCATATCATTTTTACCAAACTGTAAACCAAGTGCAACATTTCTAGTAAAACATTTAATGTCCACTACTAGGTTACTTACATCAACTCCTTGTGAGGGAATAAAAGACAGACCTCTTGAGTATTTTCCTCTCACTGTCCGACAATATATGTGTAGATAAATTAACAATCAAGTCCTCACTACAGGTTTCAGGGCTTTCTTCTGAAACTCTAACTGCCCTCCAGACATTTTCCTCTTCCTGGTTCCTTGTTGAGGAGTCCAATTCTGCCTTTGATCCGGACGAAAAGGGAGTGGAAAACGAAGTGATGTGGTGTCATTATCCCCAAGGAACGAACCTCCACCTGCTACTGCTGTCGTCTTTTTTTCGTACTACTTGTTCCAATTGAACGACTGGATGGTACATCGCCTGTGGAAGAGGACTGCACATTTGAGCGTAGTTCCATGCTCAACACATCAGCAGGAAGAGAAGACGTCAACGGGAAGTGGTAGGAGCAGATAGATCATACACGCAGCTGAAGGTGTAGAAGCACTAGCGCGTGTTACATCATAAGGTGCCCTGGTGGATTCCCTCTGCCAGGAGAAAACGTTCCCCCTCCTGTGCCTTTTAAAGTGAATGGTGTAATTTTATGTGGAACACATGTGACATGGGGAAGGTGTGTTATTGGTGCTTCTTATGTATTTAAATGGAATGAGCTTTCTTTGTTCTGTTAAAGTCTGATGAAGCATTCTATGTGACGTGAAAGCGCTTACTTCTGTTGAATAAAGGGTTTAATCTTTTACGTTTGTCTACCTGGTTTGCTTCGATAGTTGTGGCTTATTTACCTCCTTCATTTTGGATTGTTTCTTGCTTTTTGAGGTGATACCTTACCCTGTACCTGATCTTGTTTTTGATTACCCAAGATTTAGTGATGACTGCAAGTAGTAGTGAGAAAGGACTCTAAGGTCAACAGACACCAGGCTGAAAACATGGAAGTGGACTGGAGAGGAGGAACAGGTCAAGATAGTACTGAGGCCTCCAGCACCCCAGGAAGAGGAAGTCGTCACTGTAGTTGAATGGCAGAACGTCAAAAGAGCATATCTGAGGACTGCTGAACAGATATGTGGCCAAGCCAGGTCTCAAGATGTGGAAGGAAAGTGGGTGGTGGAATGCAGTTCAGGGAGTTAGTTGAGGAAAGACTGAGTGCAGGAAAAAGTGGGAGCTAGAAAAGACCAACCAGGCTAGGAGGGAATACTGACTGTCTAAAAAAAAAAAAAAAAAAAAAAAAAAAAAGCTAGGAAAGGAGTTGCAGTAGCAAAGAAAATGCAAGTGTAGGCACTATAGCAGCTTCTGCTAAGACTCAGTGGTACAAAGAAACTGCGTCAGGTTGCAAGTGGTACAAAGAAACTGCGTCAGGTTGCAAGGCCAAGACAAAGATTAAGACAGTCTTACACCCTTCATAGGGGATGCCATGAATAACATGCTTACAGTCCGCAGGACATCACAGGCAGATTGAAGGAGTAGTTCAAAATGCTTAGGAATGACAACTCCACAGATGCTGTACTGCCCCAGAAACCGTCTGAAACTTTAACTCCAGCTATACTCTGTCGCATATAGTCTACTCTGAGGCAGTCTCTGCTTCATGTACAAGGCCATATCAAACGCAGAGCTGTTGAGCATGCTACACTTAAAGAAATCCCAATCCCTCAGAGCCACATGCTCCAGGGATCTAAACCAGCATGTTTTGTTTTTTTGTGATGACAAGGAAGGATAGGTTCCTGACCCAGAGTCTCCAGACTCTGGAATAGACTGTCCATTCATGTCAAGCAGAGTGCCTCTTTGGCCCTCTTCAAAAAGGAACCTTGACTATTGGATGCAAGAGAGGAAATTTGCCCTGGGGATCCAGTCAGTCACCCTGCTAGACAGAGGTCCAGGGAAGTAAATAGTGTGGGAAGAAATAGCCGGAGAATTGTTATGGCTAGGCTTGTGTCGGCCCTAGGGCCGATAGCCTAGTAACAATCTATGAACCTATAACAGATGAACATGATACCACCGTGGAATATCTCCAAGGAAAATGAAGTCTGGAGAAGCAGCAGGCTCAGATGAGGTCACAGCAGATATGCTAAAGATGATGGGTGAGTTGAGGAAATGGCTCTAGAGGATACTTAGTTTCATTACTCTGTGACCTAGTGCAATTGGGAATTTGGGCTGGTCTCCTCAATGGTGTCCTGAACTGCATGCATGCTTAGTAAATACCTACGAACTATAGACTTTCTCCCAAATGGGGTAAAATCAAAAATATTTAATATTATGCAATGCAACCTTCCTGAAAAACTTGGCCCATGAGAGAGAGAGACCTAGTACCAGAAGCACAGATAAAATGCAAAAGCTGTGAAGTAGAACATGAGCAAATTCTGATTTAATAGCTACTGTGGGTGAATAACATTTAAATATAAGCCATATCCTACTAGAATGCTCTAGGAGAGGTGATTAAGTCTCTAAAGACGTTAGCAGTGATATTAAGTGTCATATTTGGACTATTTGACTGTTTTATTTGACATTTATTGACCAGGGATGTCTGACTGAGCTTGCGCCCTTTTTCAGCAGAGGCCCGGGAAGAAAAGCTCCACTAAGTATTGCGTACACCATAAAAATGTTTAGGAACAATACAGTATGCACTATGTATGAGGTAATATAAACATGCATTATAATGCTTGGATTCACAATTGTAACATGACAGTTTAAAGGTGTTATTTACAAAAAAAGCAATAAAACCAAATGTTAGTTGTCCTTACATCTCCAATAGGTAAGGACTTCACCATGTAGAGGGAAGTAATGACCATTAACTCAAGAGTTTGAGTATAGAGGGTACTGTATATCAAATCTTATTTATTTTACCTGGAAAGCCCAACTGGACACGGTTCCTTTTTCAGTGGAGGCCCTGGGAGAAAAACTGCAGCAATAAGAAATATAAACATTGCAAAAGTTGCTATAATACAAGGAAATTCCAGTAGCAGGCCTGCACAGACCACTTCATGTTGACGGATCTGTTTATTTTTTGTAAGTTGCCTGCAAAAATTAAATGCTCGTAATTGCAAATGATCTAAGACTCCCTATGTTAACTGACCTATGTTGACTGAAAGACTCTGTAGCACTAACAATATACCAAAAGCAGTTTTAACAATGCTATAGCTAACATTTTACAACAAAAGTAGATATGCCATCTATGAATAATATTTTAGCAGCAGGGCACATAGGTGGCTCAGGAACAGCAAATATGTTTGATATTTCCACAAACAATATTTATCCTTTGGGTTAGTCCCACTATATTTATCCTTTGACTGGGTTAGTCCCACTATGCTTGTAGCTACATATCAGGAAAAATAATAGGATTAGAACTACCTGATACAAGGGCTTAAACTTTGCTTGAAACAGAGAATGTTGATGGGACAATTGTGTGTCTTAGAATTCCCATTTTCCGGAACTAGTTTCCCATCCATTTTGCAACAGAGTCTTTCACTGACCGTATTCAAGAATAAACTAGACCAGTGGACAGTGTCAGAAATTCATCCCTGGTCTCAAACTCCACTGTACTCGACCCTCATCAGACCACTAAGAGTGTAATGCACCCTTTTGCATGTACTTCACCAGATACCTGCAGCAGCTGCAGAGACCACAGAGGGTTCAACCTGAGAAAATACAGCAACTCCAAACGATGACCTATGTCGAAAGGCTGAAAGCCCTGTTACTTTACTCTATCATACAGGCTGCTGAGAGGTGACTTGTGTCTGGCCTATAGGGCAATCTCCCATCCTGCACTAATGGAAACGCTTCCCATTCGCAAGTCAAATGACTCTAGTCACTTGTTATAGGGATCTCAGCTTGGCTTGTGACATCAGCAGATCATGCTGAAGAGAGATGTCTCCCAGATTGCTGCTTTGGAATAGACTCCCTATCATGTAAAACGGAGCTCCTTGCTGTCCTTATTCAAACGCAACCCACATAACTGGATGGGAGACCACAGTTTCACCCCCGGGGTGGCACCCATATCCCTTAGAACAGGGGTGGCAGTTGTTTCACAGACCTTTTTTTTTTTTTTTTTTCTGTGCTCTACCCTAAAAAGAGCAAATGGGGATACCTGAGATTAACATGGCTAGGCTTGTAAGGCTTTGGGGCAGCTAGCCCAGTAACCACCTATGATGTATATGTAAATGGTGTTGGAGGAAGTATTCTAAATCCAGAATATTAGAGACTGCAAAAACTAACACTCAAATAACAAGCTAAAAAGATAGCAGATACTTCCTAAAACAGAAATGTATTAAACATTAAAAAAAGGTGAAGCGCTTTTCATCTACTCAATAGCTGACTTCATCAGACAGGTCTGATTAAGTCTGCTGCTGAGTAGATGAAAGCGCTTACTTTTTTTTAACAATTTAATTTTGTTTTGTTTCAGGGATCTTCTCATATCTTTCATGTTTTTTGAGAATAAATCCGGAATATAACATTTTCAAAAAATATCCAGATGTCGAATTCATTTTTTGGGGCGGGGCAGGTCCCCTTACTGCTAAAATATGTGGTTTGCTCCAGTCAATGGGGAGTTAAGTTAAACATTAAAACATACAGTTCAGTTTCAGGCTTTATTTCCTTCATAAAATGTATGCTAAAACAAATCCTGTTCAAGAAACTTTGCAAATTTTATAAGCTCAATATTTAAAGGTGTGCCCCCATTATTTTAGCCTGTGTACAGATCTCTTGAGCTCAGAGGTCAAGAAGTACCTCTTGACTGCTGTTGATTAGAACGATCTTACAACCCCCCCCCCCCCAACACATTTATTCAGAAAATGCATGTTGGCACAACTCCTGTTCAAGCAACTGTGCTATAAAATATTTCAAATTTGTTCCCATTTTTGAGCCTTTGTACCCCCTTCATACCTTTCAACTGTCCAGATTTTCACACAATGTCCAGATTTCTGCATATTATTTCTTAGCCTAGTATGAACCTATGAACCTATCTGCCCTAGGGCATTTATAAGCCTAGCCAGAATGTGTTTGGCTTTCGCCACCCATGTTTTATTTTTTTTGCTATTTTCTTTTTTAGGAGTATATATATTTGTGTCTCTGTCTACAGTGACACAGAAGTGATACCAGGTAAAACCCTTATGATCTCCCATCCACTCATCAAGATTCCTCTTGAAGAGAGTCAATGAGGGACTCTGCCTAACCTGGACTGGGATCTTGGTCTCTTCCTCATAAAATTAGTAGTTTTCTAGAAAATGACTGAGGATTGAAGTCAGTAAACACAAATGTGCATTTGAGCTTCAGACTTCATATCCTTCAGAAAATGCATGCCAACAGAAATCCTGTAACAACTTCTAACCTCCAAAGCAGAAACGCATGCAACCTCCACCCCCCCCAACACAACCCAAATAACACAGCTGACAAACTCAGTGTGCCACTCAACCACAGCCCATAAGGCATAACGTACCAAACACTCTAGTCATAGGTGAGACTGTATCAGGCGCACTGATGTTCCACTCGCCAGGCTAAACAAGGCGAAAGTTACTGTCAGCTGCCTGTTGGGTGCCGGGATCTGCCACAACGCATGCACTCGGGTCACTCCACAACAAGTACAAATATGACTCTGTCATTGTCCATGTTGGTGTGAATGATCTGAGATGTACCTCCCTGGACTACATGAAAAGAGACATGGAGGAGCTCTCCGATCTTGTAGCCCAGGCAGGTATGACCCTAGCCCTGAGTAGCATCCTGCCATCACCCAGAATTGATACCACAGTACAAGGACAAAATGGATTTCAACAATTGGCTAAGCTTCTGGTGTCATTCTAAGGGGATCCAGTATCTGTCTGCCCGGGATGACATGATTAACAGACCACGATGCTTTGCCAGAGATGGCTTGCATCTGTCGCCCTTGGGATTCCAGATACTGACTAAGGCTCTTGCCACCCCTGTAATGCCTTTTTTAGGCAAGGTTCAAATGACAACTTCACCACCGTAATTGGTACAAGCAAGCAAAATCTGAGGGAAATGCTACTCTGTGCTAGAAGTCTAAACCTCAAAATGCATTCACTCGAGGCACTCCTTAAAAATGGAGAACATAGACATCTGTGCAGTGACAGACCTGGTTCAAGGCTCCAGAGAGCATGCCTGCATTACCAGGCTATAATTCATACCTCGTATTTCAGCCACCTAACCTGGACTGAAACACTAAAGGTGGAGGCATGTCCATATTCATGAAGGATATCCACACCTCCAGGCTAGTTCAGCATAATGCATCTGAGGTTATCCAAGTGCAACTAACTCTGAGCAAGACCGCAATCCAAATTGTAACTTGCTATAGATCCCCCACCATGCCCCAGGATTCCCACTTCTCATTTCTTGATGCACTGGAAATTATTAGGGTACAACCAAACACCCTAATAATAGGTGATTTCAAGTACCCCACCATTAACTGGGAAAATCATGTACCCACTCTCTTTTGCTCAACATTTTCTGGAATTCATAAATTCTAACGCCTTGGATCAACTTATCCACACCCCCACCAGGGGCAGCAATATACTAGACCTGGTCATTACCAACATGGGCGACTAGTGTTCCACACCAGAGGTGGTAAATTCTTCGTTGGTCAGATCAGACCACAAGCTATCAGCCTAGACATCCACATCCCGCTCTCACCCCCCACCCCCATTAGGGAAACCACTATAAAATACTCCAAAGCCAACGACACCCATTCAGATGGCCAATAGAGGTATCACTGCTGAATCCACGAGTGCATGGATCGTGCTATCCCTAACAACCAAGATGCTATCCTCCCAAAAAAATAAAAAAGCAAATCTGGTGGTCCCCTGCCATAGACTCTACAACAGAAGAAAGAAACTGTTGTGAAAAAGAGTAAACACCCAGTGACTGGAAGAACTTCCCTGGTCAGCCTCAGTAAGAAGCTGAGACCCTCCTAAAATCCTCCAAAGCTAGTTATGAAAAAAAAAATCACCACTGATTCTAAGGACAACCACAAAGCATTCTATAGCTATGCCAAGAATCTCAATGGCAGCACTCAGATCTGCTCTGAGTGCACAATGGCACTGAATATACAGAACCAACTGATATTGCCAACATCCTGGCAGATAGGTTCAGTGCTAACTTTACCCCACTCTCAAAGCCAAGAACACAGCATCCACGGGACCTGACAACATCCCAAGCTGCGTTCTACATGAACTATAGAATGAACTGGCACCCCACCTAAGCACCATGTTCAATCATAGCCTCACCCTCAGGCTTTGTGCCCACTGAATGGCGCACAGCGAGTGTTATCCCACTTCACAAAGGGGAGTGTTATCCCACTTCACAAAGGGGGAGTCACCACGGATCCTGGGAACTACTGCCCCATTAGCTTAACAAGCCTGGTCTGCAAGACCATGGAATGTATCATCGAACTTATAAACAAAGACCTTGATAATCTTCAAACTCTGGACCCCACCCAGTTCAGGTTTGTAAAAGGCAGAGCATGTCTCCTAAACCTGATTGGCTTTGGTGACTGCTTCAAAGAAGTCAGACTAGGGTAAGGTGGATCACACAGCCTATCTAGATCTCGCCAAGGCTTTTGACACCATCCCCCACTCTGGAATTATAGATAAACTCACTAAACTAGGGTAACTCCTGTCAGGTACAAACTCCAGATGGGTTGCCAACTGGCTCACTGACAGAACCCACACTGTGAAAGTAGCAGACTCCAAATCTGACTTCAGACAAGTGGAGTACCACAGGGCTCAGTCCTGGGTCCTCTCCTGTTTGGTATCTACTTTTCTGAAGTACAGGCTAACAGAAGGTCTTTGCAGTAATCTGTGAACTTAGCCAAACTAGGAGCCATAATTGAAATTCCTAACTACGTGGACATCCTACAAAAGGGCCTCACTGAGACAGATGCCTGGTATCAAAGCCATAGCCTCAAGCTCGGTGCCAAAAAGGTTATCTCCTTTGGTAAGAACTCTGTACCCATGAGCTACCACATAGGTGGTAGTCTACTTAACACCAGAAGTGTGACAGAGACCTTGGGGCACAGGTGGACATGTGTCTCCTTTGATCACATCGCCACAGTAGTCAGGAAATCCTATGTGGCACACCTCATCACAAAAGGTTTCTCATCCAGGAAAAAAGAGGTCATTGTTCCCCTCTACTTGTTACTCATTAGACCTATTAGAGTACAACGCCCCTTTTGGTATGTACCTCACAAGATGACAACTGGAAAGGCCACAGAAATACCAAGAGGATTACTGGCCTCAGATGGCCCTATGCAGACTGTCTCACTCCCGGTTTACTCTGTCGCATATCGCCTACTCGGAAGCAATCTCTGCCTAACATACAAAGCTATCAAACCCAGAGCTGTTGGACATGCTCCACTTAAAGAAATCCCAGTCCATCTGAGCTGCATGCTCTAGGGACCTAAACCTTATCACAATAAACAGCACATGCTGGAGGGATAGATTCCTGTCCCAGAGGCTTCCCCGTACTCTGGAACAAACTGCCTCTCTATATCAAACAAAGCTCCTCCTCAGCACTTTCAAGAACAATCTTTATGATTGGATGGAAAATAGGAAATTTACCCCGGGGATCACCTCTGTGGCTCTGCTTGACAAGGGCACAGGAAAATAATTTTCTTGGGTGGCGAAAGCCAGGGTACTTTTTGGCTAGGCAGGCTTTAGGGGCCGATACCTGCCGTACCTACCTATGAACTTTCTAAGTTTATAAGAAAATTTAAAATTAGTCCCTGTTTTTGGGTCCCATTGTTGCGCGCTTGTGTGGATTTCTTGCTTCAAGAGGTGGAGGTATAGCCAGCCTGCATCTATCTCTTCTGTGGATTTCTTGCTTCAAGGAGAGGTGGAATATAATCTATATGTTAATAAACAGTAAAGATATTATTATTATAATTATTACAGCCTATATCACCTCCGGAAATACCACCACCCCAATAGAAACCTCAGTTGGATAGCCTGTCCATTCAACCAAGAAACTCTGATATATTAGAAGAATTGACAAACTAAAAAACAAGCAATCAATCGTTGACTGGACCCTAACAAGTAGACCCTCCCTTTATCACCAAGCCAGCTACCTACCAGACTCCCTCAGTGACCATATACCCACCTATCTTCTCTGGCATAAAGCAGGCCATATAAACTGCAGCACATATATCCAAAGCATACAAAATTTCTTCACCAATACCTTCAAATCTCTCCAACAATGCAACTGGTTACCTCTAAAACACTTACAATTAGATGAAGCCAGTCCAATACTTCAGTGATACATTTCTAGATATCCTCAACAGCCTGGCTCCCCTGAGATGTACACGGGTAAAAAAAACACTCCCTCCCTTGGCAAACAGCCTGGCTCCCCTGAGATGTACACGGGTAAAAGTAAAACCAATCCCTTGGCTAACAAAAGATACTAAACTACTCATGAAACCAATAGAGGGAATCTGGAAATCCTATTAAATCATAAAAAATCAAACCATTCTGCTAAAATATTGTCACCTAAGAAACTCTGACAAAAAGCGGATAAAACAAAAAAGTTTACTATATATCACTCCAGAATTTTGGGGGCTTATTAAGATGCCTTGGGTGGAGTGCCATAAAACCACTCTTTAAAACCTAGACACAGCACTACATCAGCTCCCACCCCCAAAAACACCACTGACAGCATAGCAACCCAGTTAAGTTACACTTTACAAACTCTGTACTGTCCTGATAAAAGATAACAGTACCACTTTAACTCCCCACCGTATTCAACACCCCAAATTAATTATTTCTCCTTCAATCCAGTGCAAACCAGCTACATACACAAACTAAAACCTTCCTGTCTTGCAGCAGCCTAACTCCCTAGTAAATGCAATCGCTTAGTCTCCATACTAATTAACCGGTCCCATCTCAAAAGAATGTCCCTAAACTTGGAAAAATCTTGCATGTTATCCCCCCCCCCCCCCCCACGTAAAGGAGGCATATCCACAGCTATCAAAGTATAGGCCAATAGCTATTCTCCTCCCCCTTGCTAAAATCCTCGAAAATGTATTCATTCCCAACTCCTGCCTTATCTAATAAACGACCTGCTCTCTAGCTCTCGGCATGGATTTCATCCAAGACATCACACCATTACCACCCTTATAAGCTTCACAGACTTAGTAAACCGCTCCGAAACCATTAGCAATACGTATAGCATCTATTTTCTTAGATGTGTAAAAGGCCTTTGACACTGTCTGGCATTAAAAACTTCTCTGTCAACTAGCCTCCCTGAACCCCTCCCAACCAGCCATCTCATGGTTCTGGAGCTACCTGTCAGCAAGACAACAATTAGTAAAATGGCAAAAAGAAATCTCTGTCTCAGTTGGACCACTACTTTTTTACCAACAAACTCTGTTCCATCATTGACTCGGCAACAATTGTACAATATGCAGATGACTCCTCACATCTGCACAGCCCCATCCCTCCCTGAGCTCCTCCAAAAAACAGAATTCCTTCACAGATGTAGAACTATCTCTAACAACCAGCTCGTACTTAACCGCAGTAAGACTAAACTAATGCTATTCCAAACTCATAAAACACAAACTGCCCTTCCCTTTTAACATATACTCCAAAAACACCAAAATCGATCCTGTCGACCACAACAAACTAGGTGTCACCACTGACAACTGTGTAAAATATGATAAACCCATAGCTCTAACAGAGGTACACATTAAACTTGGCACGGTGTACTGATCCACATCATTCCTTAACCAAACTTCTAAACAGTCTATAGCCAGAACTCCTCTACTATCCACGCTTGTATGCCTCCCTGATTTTCTCTAATCTAAGAAAATTAGAGAATCACAAACTTGAGCCCTGCTACAGTAAAATAGCCAAGTCAGCTTGCAACCACCCTCACCGATCACAGCACTGCACAGCCCTTCTAAGACTAAAATGGATTGAACTTCCTAACTTTATACTACTAAACCAATTCACAATTGTCCACTCCATCCACCACCCAGAAAAATATCTAGCCCTCAAAAACCTAGTTCACCCAGACGCCAACTCTAGATCATTGTGGTCATGCAACAAATTATTTCTAAAAGTTAAAAAGCCAACAGTTTTGGAGATGCTCTCTTTTTAAAACAAATATCACAAGCCTGGAAAGTAATTCCCCAGCGTATAGTCAACACTGCTAACTCGTCCAAATTCAAAAAGTTACCCAAGCAGCAACCAACAAATTGGCTCTGCTTATGCTGTACTCCAGGTTGATTGCTCCCAACTTCCCTTTAATTCTCCTAAATAACATTGTCTTCCTATCTCGTTCCCCTTAAAGTGGCGTATATTACCAATTGTATCTAAGATAATGGATACATCTGCAACTAGACTCTGTGCAATTCCGCTATTTTTCAAGTTTATACTAAACTTTTCTGCTAATGTACAGTATTTACCTGTCTTTTTTTTTTTAATTTTATTTTATTCACTTCTAATGATCAAACTTTGCTCTGTGGAGCTTGGGTTCCTGACCCAGTCGGGACTGTTCCCGGTCACCAAAAGTCAAATAAGTAAAATATATAGATATATTTCTGTAACACCGACATAGTTTGGAGCAATTTTTGACCATCTTCAAAAGCATTTAATAATAACTTTGGTTAACGAGTTCAAATGTAACACATGCATGCTGCCACGTGTCTTTTGCAGTGACTACAGCTACAAAATATAGTATAGGACCGTCTGCAACAAATTGGTAACATTTCACCTCAAGCTACAGATTTCGAAAGGCTAAACATCAGCTTGAACCACTGATAGATAGCGGAGCCCATGAAAGTTAAGCATCGCACAACCTGCCTTTACAATGACACTGCTCTACAGTACACAACGCAGTCCTTCAGTATATGTTGCTTAATCTTTAATACTTTTATATTGGTTTTCTGATTTACACACTTCAATCTAAACATTGTTTAAATACAGTGCAGACCAGTATAAATTTGGTTAAACCGACATGTCATGCAGAACTAGTTATCAGATTTTTTTGTTTGGGTGGTTCCCCTATAAAAGGTGCAGCTGCTTCTAATTAACACCAATATCCTGTTGGAGAGGCCACAGGGGTGTGAGTGCATGGTAGCTTTCTGTAAAGCAGTATTTCACGGTCTCGTGGAAGAGCTCCACTAATCCACAGATTTAGAAGTGCGTAGAAGAAAACCGAACTTTACTAGCTGAGTTACAACCATGCTTCAGATAAAAGAAAGCATGCCGCCGCCTCCTGTTCACCACTGCCTGCAGGAAGACTACTCCTGCCCGTAGTGTCCCACTCATCATGGTGGGACAACAAATGAGGCAAGCCAGTACAAAGAATCCAGAAACATGTATTCGCTCTCTACAATACTTACAGCTAGCATATAACCAAATATCAATTGCAGCATATAGCCACACTTTCTCAATAACTGCTTGCCACACTCCATTAAAAACAAGTTACTGCAAAATAAATTTTGGCCCATATCTCAAGAGAAGTTGAAAAGCAGTTCCAAAAGTGTGATACGCCTGAGACATAAGCTGTACATTTCCTGAAGTCTCTCACAGGACGGTGACTCATTGCCTTGCTCTTAAAATGTTATTCGATTTAGCAATAATTTATACTTTTAACAGTATTGCAAAGCAGTGGAAAGTGTATACCAGCAACATACTGATGCTTTGGTTCATCAAAGTGAGTAGAAACTACATTCCCCATCTCAAATCAACGAAACTAAAGACAGTGTAAGCAGTGAAGAAATGTTCTGCAACAGCCAGCAACCCTTATTAATTTTCCCAGACACTTAGAAAAAGAGGAGAGTTAAGCAAACCTCTTTGAACTGCTGCTGTTTTTGCCACTGATAGCACTCTCTTCCCAAGCATATATACATGCAAACACACTTTTTAGATTTCATTCAGACAAGCATGCATACACTCAAGACACTCAGGCAGAAACCAGCACACATAAACACACAGGTACATACTTACCTTCCTTTTTTATTTGGCTTTTACAGTCGCCAAGCAGCAAATCCACTGCTTAGAGAGTGTAAAATAACTGCTTTATTGATCTCACTCTACTCTCATGCAGGCATGTACTCAACACATACACTTCTATTTTTATTCTTAAATTTCTTCTTATTTTACACTCGCTAAACAGCAAAATTGTTGCTTAGCGACTAAAATAGCTCTGTCGATCTCACTTGCACTCTGACACACACACACACACACACACACACACACACACACACACACACTTCTGTTTTTTACTTAAATTTGTTTTCTTTTATACTGGCTAAACAGCAAAAGTGATGTTTAGCCAAAGTAATATAATGGCAATCATTAGGTTTCTTAAGAGTGCGAGCTCCACGGCAGTAACGGGCATTACAAGCAATTAAAATCCTTGGTTCTTAAACCATACTGAATAGTACAGACTTTTGCAGAATGTACAGATTTTGCCTTATAACTTGGGTCTGTCATAATAAAGTTTTGTGGTTTGCATATGGATTGAAGTTGCTATATAATTTCATTTTTTTCATGAAAAGCATGCAATTTGAACAAGTCTTAAGTTTATAACAGCAATATGTCTCCCTATTTATACTCAGTCCTTTCTCCCATTACTTTTGCCTCTGTCCCGAATTCTTGAACTAAGCAGTTGAGATGTATTTTTACTAGCAAACCTTGTAGGAGCTATACATATGTAGGGGGGAGAAAAAAAACAATGTAAAGATGTTTGTGATGAACATGCCTCTGGTTACAAAATCATCACTGGAGAACACTTGTGGGATAAGCAGGTATAGCAATCCCTCAACAAAACAGATGTCCAGCAACTGCTATGAATAAAACAGTTTTTCAGTCAGCATCACATTTTTACTGGTTGCAAGAACCAAAATTAAAAGATCTCGTGCATAGTCTGTGTTTGGGGGCATTCCCAGGGCGAAAGGACTGAAGGAGGCAGCTCGTGGGCGGTTCTTGGGCAGCAACTGAGGAAAAAATAAATAACCGAGGGCGTTCTAACCAAATGGTGCAAACGCCCCACCTTCTCTTCAGCTGTGCGAGATTGTGATATGCTCAAAATGGCTCACAGTATCGGAGCTGTAGGAAGAGCTAATCAAAAAAAAAATTGTGGAAATCGTCTTTCTAGGTAAAAGAATGTGGTACAGTGCTACATTCAAAAAAATAGGGTAAACTAGGACCTCTGAAATGAGAAAACAACCAGAACACCACGTAGTGGTCCTTTTAAAACAGAAAATGTTGTTGCTGCCCGATTGTGCAGAAAATTAAAGATTTACAAGAGTTAATGCATTCTGCAAACCAAGTTGGTAAACATACTTTGCAGTGTGGTTTTGATGCCTTTGATGCATCTTGCAGGGCTACTGTCACTGGGTCTGTACTGAGAAGGCATGCTTGGCTGAAGGAACAAATCTTGCCAGACCATGTCAAAGCGAAATTACTAGATGCTCTATTACACCAGAAACGTTTGTTTGGCACAGAAGCAGAAGTTGTTCTTAAAGATGGAAGAAAAAGCTAAATCTATGCAAACTGTTAGATTTCTTGCATGTACAGCCACCTAGATTCAGTAGGCATTGGCCTGGTCCTTTCCAGTTCCTCCCAGGCCTTCACAGTCCAAACCCAGGGGCAACAGACCACAAAGACTACAATCTCAGAGTATGCAGAGATCTAAGCAATGGAGTACTCCCACCTCAAAAACAGGGAGTGGTAAGCCACCCCCTTATGGAAAGTTCACAATAACTTGTCTATCATCCTTCCCAGCCATGCCCAAGTACTTGCACCCCTAGGAGGAAAACTCACCCTTCATGCAAAAAACTGGATAGCCATTACCCAGGACCAATGGGTCCTAAACATTGTATCTCAGGGATACAGATTCTACTTCCACTCACTGCTAACCACAAGTGGGTTGCCAGACCTTCCTCCAAACCAGTGGGCAGAGGCTCGCTAAGCCCTTTTTCTTCAGTAGAAGGGCTATTCAACCTGTTCCAAGAGGGCGAAGGGGACAGGGTTTCTATTCCAGTCTGTTCCTGGTGCCCAGAAAAGAGCTCATGGCACCCTATCCTGGATCTGTCCATTCTCAACACCTTCCTGGTGGTCCCAAAATTCAGAATGCTTACACTACAACAGCTGTTTCGTAGGCTAGCCAGGGACTCCTGGCTAGTCACCCTAGACTTAAAAGAAGCTTATCTGCACATCCCCATAAGGGAATCTTGCAGGAAATATCTGCATTTCAGGGAAGGCTGTATGCACCATCAGTTCTCTGCACTTCCCTTTGGCTTATCTACTGCTCCCAGGGTATTCACAAAGTGCCTGGCTTCAGCCATTGCGTACTGCAGCCAGAGAAATATTCATATTTACCCATACTTGGATGATTGCCTGATTCAGGCGGACAGTCGGGAATTGCTGCTTCAGCACACGGCATTTATGAAGAGACTTCTAACCTCATCAACGAAAAGAAATCACATCTGGCACCCAGCCAAAAGATTGTATTCCTGGGAGTAAGCTTGAACTTCACAGATGGCATTCTTCACTCCAGAAAAGCAGGTTCATTTGGCAAACTACTTCAAACTTATGGCCACCAAAACCCAGCTATCTGCAAGAAAGATACTGCAAGACCTAGGGTTCATGGCCTCATGCATTCTACTAATTCCATATGCAAGACTGCATATGAGGAAACTTCAGCAGTACGTGGTCTCTGGTCTCTGGTGTCCACATTCTCAGGACGTGGAAACACTGATTCCTATCATTCCTTGTCGGCAGAGTTCCTTTGGTGGGTAGAGGCTTGCTACCACCACAAGGGACTTCCTTTCATTCAACCCCTCGCCCAACCCTGACAACAGACTCATCAGACTATGCATGGGAGGCTCACATGGCAGACAAATGCATTCAAGGCAAATGGAGCCCAGGACAAATTCACCTGCATATCCATCAAAAAGAAATGTTAGCTGTACAGAATGCTCTGACTGCCTTCAAATACTTCATCCTTCCAGGACAACTGTCTTGATAAAGAGGGACAACACCACAGTTATGTGGTACATAAACAAGCAGGGGGGGGGGACTCATTCCTGCCTACTCTGTAGGTTAACACAGCCTTGAGCAACCAAGTGCACCTGTAAGCTCAGTTCTTGCCAGGCAAGCAAAATTCACTGGCAGACTATCTGGACCCACACGAGTGGAAACTGGAACCCAACTCATTCAAACGTGTAATCTACAGGTGGGGGACACCAGAGGTGGACCTCTTTGCCTCCCCCCAAAACCATAAATTGAGCAAATTTTGCACCATAAAAAGCATAGCGAGTGGATGCCCTGTCCTTTACCTGGGAAAACCTCTCAATTTATTCTTTTCACCCTCTGCCCCTCTTCGCAAAAGTACTACTCAAGATCAAGCAGGACACCAAGGGCCGTCCTTATTGCATCAGACTGGCCACGACAGCACTGGTACCCACTCCTACGCAGTCTGACAGCAGTGCCACCCTAGCACCTACATGAGACCCCCTCCCTGCTATCCCAGCAGGAGGGATAGATTTTGCATCCTCAGCTGCAAACACTGAACCTTGCAACCTGGCTTATTCACTGAACACACCACCAACAACCCTCAGCAAACAGGTGCTGGACATGCTCCTTGAGGCCAAAAGGCATAGTACTAGGAAATCCTATTCAGAAAAGTGGAAAATATACTGTTCTTGGAGCCAGTCTCTAGGAAAGGACACAGCTGTGCCCTCCTTGTCTAGAATCCTAGATTACCTAGCAGAGCTTCTCCACAAAGGCCTGTCCTTCTCAATTAAGATTCAGGCCTCAGCCATCTCGGCTCATTACAATACTGAACCTCCTCTCTCTTCTCACCCTCTGCTCAAACAGTTCCTGAGAGGAGCCAACAAGTTAAGAACCCTGAGGAGAGCTCCCACTCCTGCCTGAGACCTTCTCTTTGTTCTAGAGAAGCTCACGCTTCCCCCTTTTGAACCTGCAGCTACAGCTGAGTTAAAATTCCTCTCTTGGAAAAAAAACAGCTGTACTTCTAGCCATCACTTCAGCAAGAAGAATGTCTGAGCTACAGGCACTAATGGCTGTAGAACCCTTCATTTATTTTCCATGCTGACAGGGTCTCCCTCAGGACTAACATTTATGCCCAAGGTGGTATCCAGTGTGGCTTTAAACCAATCCAACCTTTTTCCCTAATCCTCAGAATAAAGGGGAGAGGATCCTGCATTCCTTGGATGTGCACATACAGCTCAGGTTCTACCTTGACAGGACTATACCTTTCAGAAAATCTGATCAGCTGCTAGTCAGTTTTGCTACAGGGGCAGAGGGCAAGGCCATTTCAAAGCAAACCATTTCCAAATAGCACACTGCATCCATTTCTGCTACAAACACCATGGTAAACTTGCCCCATGGGATCAGAATTCCTACTAGGGCTACCACAACTTCTACAGCATTTCTCAGGGGAGTCCCTACCAGGGACATCCTGGAGTTCTGTACACTCCTTCACCAAGCATTACCCACTTGCCTGTCTTTTCTAAATCTAGAGCTGGATTTGCCACAGCGGTCTTACAAGGCCTGCTAGCCAGCCCTAATACTTGACTGCCTCCTCCCTTACTCAGCTTTGGAAATCAACCCAAGTGTGATGACTGCAACAGTGAAACGCAAAGAACATAGTACAGTTGTGTACACTTACCATAAATGTAGATGTTAGTGTATTCACTGTTGCAGTCCTGGTTACCCTCCCTCCAGCCCCCTGACTTTTCTAGACTTTCTGCCTATCCTCTCTTTGGTAATGTCCTATGGCTATGGTATTCACTCTTTACTAGAAGTGTTCCACACCATGTAATTGCTTCCTATTTTGGGGGCTCCTGACATATGGGGCAAGAATGGCGTCTGCTGCATGTTTTATACCCCTGACAACCTGACGTCATGGAAGAGGCAACAGCATCAGACGCAGAAATCCCAAGACTCTGGTATTCAGGCCAACTGAGGGCTACCTGCAGGCAGATAAACTGTGTGTAATGAATGCAACAGTGAATACACTCTAACATCTACATTTATGGTAAGTGTACACAACTTTACTTCATCTTTCCATGGAAAAATGACTACTAGTGCTAAGAGTTCTGGGCATTTGCTGAAGGAATTGTATACATTTAAAAGGTGCAAAGGCATGCCGATGGGGGGGGGGGGGCAAACTTGACATTATTGGAAGTAAGAGCAGCTTTCCTGCTATAAACAAGTGCATTTACTAGAACTGTGTGTAGTTTAGTTTTTATTCAGCGATCGTCAAAGTGCACTGACTCAAAGCTATTGTGTTCTGAAAGCATACAAGCTGTTTGACATCTGGGTGGAGGATAAAGATTAAACAAAAATAGACTGCAATTGGTGTAAGTAGGAGTACAGGCTTTGCCTTGTGCCTTAGTATGGATAACTAAATTTTAGGTTGGGTAGTGCTTGTGGGTACAGTCATCTAATTGAAGATGTAAATAGAATAGTTTAATAGGTAATGGGGGAGTGTTCTGGGGGGGTTTTTTTTTTTTTTTTTTTGCTGTGAGCTTTGAAAATTTGGGGAGAAATCCATCTTTTAGCAGGTAGTATTACTTCTAGATGTACTGCAACTTGATTTGCGACAGTATGTAGCTTGGGAACTTTGAAAAATATAAATTTTATGAAAATAGTTGGTGTATGCAAGATGGGGAATTTAGGAAAAACTCCAGAATTTACATATTCCCTAAGATGCAGTAACTGGGCTAGACTAGAAAAATATTTCCCAGGGACATGTGCATTTAAATGAGCTTAACCTCTATTCGGTAACCATTTCAGGTCGTGCATCAGTAACAACCAGTGTAAAGCAGGACAAGTAAACATAGTGATGCTTCCCCACCTACCTGTTGAGGGGAATTTAAGGAATGGGTAGTGGAAATTCAGAAGTTTTGGAGGACAGAAATATCTTTAGACGTTCTAGCCAGTGAGTGGGATAAAAGTTTAAAAGTAGGGTAAACTGGAAGGGGCTGACTAACGCTACAGTATTCTAGAGTAAAGGGAATGTTGCAGACCAAGAGGCATAACTGCAGAGTGCTATAGAGAAAATAGGGGAATATCTAGATGATATGCATGACTTTTGGAACAGTTTCTCTTGAGCAACTGTAACTCCAAAGCACTAAAACGTAGCACACCGATTTCGGCAACTGAACGTAGACTGGGTTGTTGCTAAACTTAAGGAGCCTATAACAATTTTTTTCATATAAAGGTATTTTGGATTTGGGAAACTGTTACCAAGGTTAGAGGTAGAAGAAGCTCAATTAACAGTTGAGAGAGAGAGAGGACATTAAACTGACAGTCTCTGTACAAAGCTTTCCATGATCAATTTTTAACTGATGATAAAACTAAAAGCATGGCAAAGGTGTTGCCAAAGTTGATGGTGATTAATTTGGTTTTATAGAGGTGAGGCAATCATTTGACATCCTAAATAGAACAGTGATCCACAAGGAGCTAGAATGTAAATTCTGTTTGTGGACTTTGATGCGGAAAAAAGTATTCAACAGGGTAAGCTGGGATTTTTGAGCAACATGGAGATTTCCTTCCGCAGTAAATCCTCCTAATTAATCTTATCGTACGAGTGATCAGAGAGGAGTGAGTGGGTTCCTGTCCGACAAGTTGCCTGAACAGAGGAATTAGGCAGAGGTTTAGTCAGAGGTGTCCTCTTTACACTTAGTTTGCTTTATACTTGGTCAATGGCAGAAAAATAAGGGACTCTAATACAGGGATGCAATGGGTATGATGATGAATGATTGCTTTATTTGACAGTATTTTTTACTTGAAACTCAATGTTCCACAACAGAGATGCCCTTTTCTGGTTTTGTCTTTTTTGAGATGTACAATAAAGATGAAATAAAATGCTGTAGCTGTACTCACATGAATTTGTTCAGCAATACTTCATTTTATTGTGATTCCATAAATGTGGGTATTTAGGAGTATTGATTTAAAAAGGTTTCTGTTGTGGCAGTTAAGGATATGTGGGAAGAGGCTAAACAAAAAAAATATAAAAACTGAGAAACTGCTCTTGTTCTCTGAGATACAGATAGCAAGGTAGAAACAATGAAAATGTTGAGTCCCTTTAGTGTTTTATATAATCATGTATATTGTCCACCAGACAAAGTTGTGGACAGGTGGGAATTGAAAGACTATGTATCTGGGAGGGGAAGAGGGCACTGGTCAAGTGGGATAAGTTTGTTCTTCCAGTAGAACAAAGTGGTTTAGGATTATCTGATTTTGGAGAGATTTTAGAACTACACAGTTGAAGCGTGTACACAACGCAAGCAGAAAGCTGCATTTCAAGTGGAAAGGAAAGATTCAAGCAATAGGGAGTAGTGCTTTGGATGCACATCTTGAGGGGAGTGGCAGCTGTACAGAACATTCCTAACGTAGCAAAGTGCTCAAAGAATCAAGCCAGTATGAGAATGGTGAAACTTTGCAGATAGGCCTGACTGCAGTTAGGGGTTCAGAGACTTGGCAAGATGGAGTTGGAATTTACTAAAGAAAACTGGCTAAGGTATTGAGAGCAAATACCTTGGGGAAGTGGCCAATAAGACATAGGGATGGCTGGTATCTATCCTGATGCCCCAGTCAGGATTGTTGCAGTGTAGGCAAAGAGAAAAAAGATAGGAGGATTCCTGAGTGAAAAACTTGGCTGTTCCAGAGTTTTTAGTTGAATGTGGAACAGAAGCTGCTGCTGTTAAGGGGATAATGAGTAGGGCATGTACCTGAGGAGGTTCGAAAAGATTTGGGAAGAGATTGGATAAGCAACTTGTGAGGAAATTGAGGATGTTTATTGCCCCCAAATTGTAACAGAGTCAAGAAGGAAGATTTTTGCTTTAAAATGTTTTCTAGGTATTTTTATACCTCAAGCAGATTCCAAAGTTTTTTTCCTAGGGTACCAGATTTTGGAGGTGTGATGGTGAAGAAAGAACAGAACTGCAGGGCTGTAATGAGTTTGGCAGACTTTTTTATATTTAAAAAAAAAAAAAAAAAAAAAACCCTTGCTGAGTACTCTGCCAGAAATACTAGGTCAGTAAATGGATGTGATCAAGGAAATGATTTTTTGAGTTGGGACACTGGTTCTGAACTGACCAGACATAGTAAGTCCTTGAGTTCTGATGGCTTCCAATCCAAAAAGTAGTTGGTAGAAAATGGAAATCGCCATCTGCGTTAGAAGAATTGAATATTAATCATATGAACCATAAGGACCAAATTACATAAACTGGGATTGTGGGAACAATACATGCAGGATAATGTTTTAGGAAGAGTGAGATTTAAGGGAAGGCAGGACTTGAGCAATTTATGTAATGTTGGATTCTAAGTACAAAAGAATGTAATGTGTAATTGTAAATGGCAGTGCTAATGTGTTTTTTTTATTGCCTAAACAAAAATGTTTGCCTGTGTCATAAGAGTTTTCAATAAGTGTCAGTTTCTGCAGGACACTCCCCGAAGGGTATCCTGTCCACCTTCGAACTCCATCAGGTTCTCTAGGAGCATAATAGACGTAAATGTGGACCGGATATTTTCTCAGATCCCAGATTAATTTGGTTGTTAGCTCAGTCTCCCATCGGATTTGTGAGCCTTCCTCCTGTACATCGCTAACATTGGCTCCTACTATTATCCATACTTTGGCTTCAGAGATTTCAGACCAGAGACTGAGCTTGTATGTCTGATCCAAAGGCCCGGCCCTCTACACCTCTTGACACCTGTGACTGTATCGGTCCAGAAGGGTCTCGGAGCCAACGCATTAACACCAGATTCGTGGAGGGGGGGGTTGGATGCCGATGTTCTCATAGCAGTCCCTTCCTCTTTGAGCCTCCATGCTAGACAGCTTGGCTCCAACCCCTGTAGTGAGGCTGGTGTGTGGGGGAATTGGGTTCTGCCCTGCACAGGTGTCTCTGATCCTGTTCAGTCGAAACTTGGATCTCAAATGGCTTGAGCCTTTGACGTAGCAGAGAGCTTTCTCCACCTCTGTGGAAAAACCTCTTTGCTCCCCTCTGGTCCACCCCATCCTCTGCTGCTGATGCTGGGTCTTAATCGGGATACAGTCCAGTCCAGCCTGGAGACTGTCCTCATTCAGGACTCTGACACTTCAAGCCCTCTCTGGAGCCTGCCAGAGAAGAGCCAGTTTGAGAAGCAAGCATGTAAGAGGAGACACTTGGTCTCTTCAGTCAAGTCTTAGTTTGACTGAAGGGGGAGGGTCCTATAGGACACCTGTTGAGGACATCTCCTTTGGTGAAATGCTCTCCTTTTTGAGACTGGTGGTTGGTCCCCTCCCCCTCACTCCCAAATTTCTCCAGAAAGCATTGCAGCAGAAGAGCAAGATAATTCTTTGCTGCATTCTGGGCTTGTAGAATGTGGTTCCCCCTCCTGTGGCCTAGTTCTCTCCCTTTCTGAATGCTGGATCTTGGGACCTTCTGTCTGATCCGTCTAGGTTGCCTTAACTGTACATACAGTCCCTGAAACTGACCACATGGTTTCCTCCACTTCAGTGATGGCTAGGAATGCCAAGCTTTCATCTCAGTTCATCACACCCTTAACCTTTTTTTTATCCCAAGTTTCTACCAGGAAGACCTAGAAGTGCAAGTGGAAAATATTTTTTATTGGGACCCTTCAGAGAGAATTGGATCCTTTCCGCACCTATTCTGGCTGACTTTCTTGCTTCCATTTTCAAGTTATTTGAGAGTCCTGCAACTTCAAATTTTCACCTAGGTAAAAACTACTTCGCTCTCTAGAGTCTTTGAAATTGCTTATGGCTTTTCTACTCCGCCCCCTATTGAGGAAATCATTTTTGCATGGAACCCAGGTTGTTAAAGCTTTTACTCCAGCTCCTTCAAGCCTTCAGCCAAGGGAGAATTCATGATCTGAAGTAGGAGATTCATTTGTCTGCAACCTGTGGGTCATGGATCCGATATCGGATCCGAACCGGCATGGTTTTCCAGCTATGGATCCAAGCTCTCAGCTCCTCCCCTCACCCATAATGCCCTGCTCTACCCTCATGACCTCAGATCTCGTTTGCCGCTCATGATGACTGGATTTGTTTCTCAAGCTCTCAAGCTAAGTGCTAGTTTTACTGTTAAATTTCAGAATTTTGAAGTTTTTATTGATTTTTTTTGTGTGAAAGTGTAGGTTTCCCCTTTAACTCTAAAAAGTAAAAATATCAATCTAAAAGTTATATCCCTCCCCTCGCTGTTGGCGTAGTGTGTGTGTGTTGGGCCTGTGTGTGTATCTTGGTTGTTTAGTTACTTTTAGTTTGGTAACTACTTTGTTAGATTGGGATGGCAGACCAACCCAAATCTATATTTTCTAAATGCTCCGAGTGTGGCCATAAGCTTTCCCCAGCTGATGGCCACACTCTGTGTTAGATGCCTGGGGGTTGAACACCTCACATCTGGATGTTCCATTTGTGCAGGGTTCAACCCCAGGGCTTTGAAGTAGCGGAGGTCCAAGCTTGTTTTGGCGGGCCTTTTACCGCCTGACTCGGCTCCGACCTCCGCTCCTTCGGGAGTAACCGTGCCTACGGTTATTCCCTCTGTGGCACCCCCTCCTCCTCCTGGGACTCAACCTCCCGTTTCTGGTTCGGAGGAGAGGGATGCTAAGAAAAAGGACGGAGGAGAAGCACCATAAGCGGCGGGCGAGACCTCTGTTTCGGCCCGCCAGCCAGGCTTCTCCCGGCTGTCGGCTCCATTGTCGGCTCGGTCTCCTCCTTCTCGGCTCCAGTCTCCAGTGTGTTTTCACGGGACCTGAGGAAGAGGAGACCGATCTCCGTCGAGGCTATCGAGGAGGCACTCCAGGCCTACCTCGGTAGCCTCGTCGAATCCGTATAGCCTTTCGGATGCTGATCTGGACCGGATGATGAGAAGGTTCATCCAGGCCCAGATGCAGATGGGAGTGCTCTTGCCTCCCCTGGGGAGCTCAACCCTTTTCAAACAGATTGCTCCTTCTCCGACCCGCTATCCGGTTCGGAGCAGCTGGAACGAGCAGCCGGGCCGGGTGGGTCGGCGCCGATAGTACTGTGCCGGATCCGACCCTGCCCTCGAGTGCCGGATCCGACCACCGGATCCGGGGATCAGTGCTCGCCGAGCGCCGTCTGTGTCGGGCGCACTGTCGCCGGATCGGCGCTTGGCGCTGGCTCCGATCCTCTTCGGATCCGAGGAGCCGATTGTCGGATCCTTTGGTGAGGTCGGCTCCCCTTCGGTGTTTGTAGTGGAGAGGGCCCTGTTGAGGGTCTCCGGACCCCCGGCACTTGTTTCGGCTCCGTCCCGCGCTTCCTCTGCACTGGGCCAGGCTTCCACCATCCGGCCCTTGGGACAGCCCGCTTCTGTGCCCCAAGTTGCTCCAATGGAACAAGTTGCTGCTTGCGAGGAGTCCTCTGACAGCCCCCCAGAGGATGTCCCTCACAAGCATACATGCAAAAGGAGGCACATTGACTCCCCCGAGTCTCTCACGGAAGACACTGACTTGGAGGAAGGGGAAGGCTCCCCACGGTCACCCCCCCGAGGATGTCTCATTTGGAGACATCATGGAAATGCTCCGTATAAGGGGGGTGGTCTGCTAAGTCTTCCTCGGACGAGTCTATGTTCTTGGAGGCATTTGAAGCGGGCCCGTCTACCTCTTGGGTGTCCCCTCCTGCCGACCCCCTGGTGGACCTCATTACCACCAGGGCGTGGAAGGAACCGGACACCGTGGAGCCAATTCTAAGAGGCCCGATAGGATCCTCAGCCCACCGCCCGACCGTGCCCATTGGAGTAAGGGGCCTCCGATGCCATGTTGACGGCGGCCACCAAGAGGGAACTTGCTCAGGAGGTCCTCAGTCCATCCCCGAGCAAGGAGTCTCGGATGATGGACCGCTTGGGGAAGCGGATGTTTAGTTCAGCGACCTTCTCGGTAAGGGCGCTGAACTACCTGGCACACGTCATTAGGATGCAGCGAGATCTCATTAAAGAATACGCTGCATCTCCTCCAGAGTCCATGTCTGAGGAGGACAGGTGCTGCACTCCACCCGCATCTCCACTCTTAGGTCAGTTACTAATACCTCTATGTGGCTACTCTCCCTCCCTACGGAAGGCGCCGCTGGGCTGCAGGGGCAGGCCTGGTCACTAGGCGTCAGGCCTGGCTCCATCACTGCGATTTTTCTGAGCCCTTCAAAGCGTCATTTGCGAACGCCCCCTTTGATGGTTCTGCTCTCTTTGGCAAAACCGTTCGCGAAACGTTGACACAGAGCGAAGGACGGAAGACGCTGTCTGCCGTCGGAATCCGCTTCTCTGCACCCCAGAGGCCCTACTCTAGGAACCAAAGGGTCAGAAGAAGATGTGGTTCCGAGTAGTCCCAGCCTGCTCCGGACAACCAGTCCTTCCGTGGCAGAGGAGGACAGGGAGGACGCCGCCCTAGAGGCAGAGAGGCTCCCAGAAACTTCGGGTCCAGGGAACCTTTCTCTGAGCGGCCCGCAGCAACCCTGAGGGGTTGCCTGGCTGCTCCACTCTGGAGGCAGTCGGGGGACGTTTTTCGAGGCACCTAGCGGCATGGGAGTCCATAACATCAGACCGCTGGGTTCTCCAAATCATATCCAGAGGATATCGCATCCCTTTCTTCACTTTCCAAAGTTGAAGTCCCTCCCAGGCGTTCCACCCGGTCAACGGAGGCCACTTTGGCAGAAATTGGCCATCTGCTAAAGAAAAGAGCCATCCAGCCCGTCCCCAGACCAGATCGGATCAGGTTCTACTCAGGTTCTTTTTAGTGCCAAAAAGCGGGGAACTAAGACCAATTCTAGACCTTTCTCTCTTGAATCTGGCAGTCCCCAAAGAAAAATTCCGAATGGTCACTCTGCAATCTATTCTCCCCCTTCAGGGAGAAAATCACTGGATGTGCTCGATAGACCTCAAAGACGCGTACTACCACATCCTGATGGACAGGCGCTCCAGGAGGTTCCTCCGCTTCCGGCTGGGAGCCAGTCACTACCAGTTCCGGGTCCTTCCCTTTGGTCTCACCACAGCCCCCAGGGTGTTCACCAAAGTATTAGCAGTGGTAGCGGCCCACCTGAGGCTTCAGGGGGTGCAGGTCTTTCCCTACCTGGACGACTGAGTTCTTACTGCCCCAACAAGGCATCTACTAGTATTGGCGCGAGACTCCTTTCTCCATCTTGCTCCCTTTCTGGGCATTACAATAAATACAAAGAAATCCAACTTGGCGCCCACACAGCTCTTAGATTTTATAGGGGCCAGGCTAGACACTAGGAGTTTACGAGCCTTCCTCACTGCGGACAGAGTTCAAAATCTGCAGCTCCAGGTGCGGGCCATTCTCCACTCAAGTTCTGTTCCGGCGGAGTTGGTGCTGAGGGCTCTAGGGTCCATGGCGTCTGCTATAGCACTTCTCTTGCCAGGCTCAATATGCGCATCCTACAGTGGACTCTCTTAGTACAGTGGTCATACCTTGCTCTCCCTATGCATCATCCCATTGTGATCAGCAAGGCTTGCAAGCGGTCCCTCCTGTGGTGGCTTCACTCTCCAGATCTCCACGGGGGCCGCCCATTTTGTGCCTCTCCCCCTCTCGCCACGGTGACCACGGACGCCTCCCGCCTCGGGGGGGGGCATTTTGGCCGGACCGTCCAAGGCACGTGGAACGATTCAGAGACCTTACTGCATATCAACGTTCTAGAGATGAGAGCAGTGCTCTTAGCGTTGCTAGCACTTCAGGACTTTCTTCCCTTGGGAACAATTGCGATTCAATCGGACAACATGTCTGTGGTCTGGTACATCAACAAGCAAGGGGGAACAAGGTCTTACCCCCTTTGTCGAGAAGCCATGAGAGTTTGGGAATGGGCAATCTCCACCAACCGCTTTCTAATAGCAATGCACATTCCGGGTCGGTCCAACATCCTGGCGGACAAGCTCAGTCGCACCATTCTGACCCCTTACGAGTGGTCTCTCATTTTCAAGTAGCGGAACGCATATTTGCACGGTGGGGAACTCCTTCATGCGATCTTTTTGCCTCTCCCTCAAACACCAAGTGCGACAGTTTTTTCGCTCTGATACCTCCTCCAGGAGGTTCCCCAAGAGGCAGCTCTGGTGCATGCTTGGCCACCCGGTCTTCTGTATGCTTATCCACCTTTGCCTCTGATGCTCCAAGTTCTTCAGAAAGCCTCTCGGGTGGGTTGCAGAATGATTCTCATTGCTCCGTTTTGGCCTCGACAGATCTGGTTCCCCTTTCTAAGGTCTCACTCGGTGAATCCTCCTTGGATTCTAGATCCCATTCGGATCTAATATCCCATCCATCCTGCATACCTCCTCCGAATCTGGACAACCTGAAGCTGACCGCTTGGCTGCTCCAGTTCCACTCTTGATCAGGACTCCCGGTATTTCGTCACCTGTTAAAGCAATTCTGGTGGCAGCTCATAAACCATCCACTAGGAAGGTCTACCGCAGCAAGTGAAACTGTTTTCTTTGTGGGAGCGTCAAGGCCTGAATCCCTTCACGGTTCCTCTCCCTTAGTGCTTGACTTTCTAACCACTCTTTTTAACGATGGTGCCACCAGTTCCACAGTCAAACTACAACTGCTGGCAATTTCTCATTATCACATTGGCCATGACTCTAATCCTCTTATGTCAGCCAAATTGTGTAAAATTTTCCTTAAAGGTACTTTTCTTCTCAGGCCCCCGGTAAAACAAGCGGTTCCTCCTTGGGACCTCTCTTTGGTTCTCCAGGCCTTGACCGTTGAACCAGCGGCTACGGTGGATCTCAAATTCTTGTCTTACAAGACAGCCTTTTTGGTAGCCATTACATCGGCCAAGAGAGTTTCAGAGCTTCAAGCATTATCAGCTAAACCTCCTTACTTGGTATTTCATCCGGACCGTGTCTACCTCAGGACCAACCCGTCCTTTCTTCCTGAAGTTGCTTCTGAAGCAAACATTAATCAGTCCATTAACCTCCCTGTTTTCTTCCCTAAATATGAAAACAAAGGTGAATATAAGCTTCACTCATTAGATGTCCACAGGCAACTTAGATTTTATCTAAACAGGACGGCTGGTCATAGGCAATCTGACCAGTTGTTTATTTCCTTTGCAAAATTTAATTTGGGCAAGCCAATTTCTAAAGTTTCTCTTTCTCGCTGGATTTCACAGTGCATCTTATTGGCTTATCAAGCTTCAGGAAGGCCCGCACCGGAGGGTGTTCATGCCCATTCAACCCGGTCAATATCTACCTCGGCAGCCTTCAAGGCTAGGATTCTTCTAGATGATATTTGTGCAGCAGCCACGTGGGCTTCATGTCATACTTTTATCTCCCACTATAAGTTGGATCTTGCATCTAGGGGTAGAGCATCATTTGGCTCATGGTGCTCCGGAATATCCTTCCATGATGGCCGCCCAAGATTCAGGTAGCTGGGGACTCTGTCCCACAGGTTGCAGACAAATGAATCTCCTACTTCAGATTTAGAAGTTATGTACTCACCATAACGTTCCATCTGAGTAGGTGTATTCATTTGTCTGCAACCATCCCGCCCTCCTATCCCCCTGGCCTTTCAGTTTCCTGCATATTATTCTGTTACCCTTTTCAGGGTGTTGTTGCTGTTGGCAAACTCGATCTGAGGTCATGAGGGTAGAGCAGGGCATTATGGGTGAGGGGAGGAGCTGAGAGCTTGGATCCATAGCTGGAAAACCATGCCGGTTCGGATCCGATATCGGATCCATGACCCACAGGTTGCAGACAAATGAATACACCTACTCAGATGGAACGTTATGGTGAGTACATAACTTCTAATTTTTGTCATGGAAAATCCTTTTTTTGTCGCCATTATGTCAGCTAGGTGGGTATCGGAGCTCCAGACTCTCTTCTCTGCCACATTACCAGATTTTTTTTTTTTTTATCCTTTAGGATAAGCTATCCCTTCAAGATTAATTTTCTTCCTGCCTACGGTGGTTTTGGAGACCAGTCAATTAACCTACCAGTCTTTCCAAAATTTTCCAGTAACAGCGAATACATGCTACATACTATGAATATAGAAACTCTGATTTCTGAAAATGGGAACCATTTACTTTTCCAAGGCCAAGATGGGGCAAAGCAGTATCAAAAGTAACCCTTCCTAGATGGCTCATTAATTGTATTGCTTGCCTAAAAGAGTAAAGGATTAATGCTGTCCAAATCACCTAAAGCACATTCCACCCATTGGAATTTTCTAACCTAGGATCCCTTTTTGGGTGAATTGCTGACTCGGACAGATGGTGTCATATAGGCGGGGGAAGAGTATTAAGGATATGTCAATACATGCTCAGTTTAAATTTCCCGTAGAAAAGTTGAATAGATCTATTCGAAATTTTGGTCTTCAAGCTTGTGGTCATTGTAGTATATAATTAGAGTATCTACTTTTAATAAAATAAATGGACAGAAATATAGCTGTATGACAGAGGGAATTAATTATGTGCTTAAATGTGAATGTAACTTATGTAACTTTTATAATTTATGTAACTTTACATTATGTAGGAGAAACTAAACAGTTTTCGTGTTAGATTTTTAGAATATTTAAGAAATATAAAAAATGAAAAAGTAGCCCATTAGGGTTACATTTTAAAATGTACCATAATAGTGATGGGAATAAGTTGAAAGGAAGTGTTTTAGAAAAAGTTTATTGTGAAAGAGGTGAATGTCTAAAAAGTAAATTACAATACAAAAGCACTTATTTTTAAATTCCACACTGTGTACCCTTATGGGTTAAAGAGAGCTTAATTGGAAATGGCTAAGTGTTTTTATAATTGCTTTATTGTTTTTGTTTTAATATATATATATATGAGGTTGTGAATGAATGTAATTGTACTCTGTTAAAGGCATTGGCCGAGGTGCTAGAGACAGTTTGCTTGTCTACAGTCATTTCAGGAATAAATTCTGCTCTTGGATTTACTGGCAGAGTCATTTTGTCTACAATTCCACCAGATCTATGGACACATCCACCTTTTGGTACAGAGCTTCTGTAGGTAACATTTTGTGCAGCTGTTACATGGTCCAGTGTTCACACCTTTGTAACTCATTATAAAATTGGACACTTTATCTAGGGAGTAGGGCAGCATATGTCTCCATTGTAGTCCAGAATATTCTTTGAGCACTGCCCAGTGTTACTCCAGCTAGAGACTTCCATTAGCTGAGGACTGGAGGAAAGACCATATCCAATATTTAAACTTGTGTACTCACCATAACTCTGCATCTGTTAACTGTTTTCATCTTTCTTCAGCTTCCCACTGTCCAGTCCGTTTCAGTTTCCAGTATGTTCTGAAATTTTTTTTTTCCAGACAGCCTTATGTGAGCTTCACTGTTGCGGTTACTTTTGCTGTGTCTTTGGGCTATAATTTTACCTCTTGTTCTGGGGATGGTAATAGTTGGTGGTACTTTTTTGTGTTGACTCAAGAGTTTAAATATTCTGGTTATGGGTAAGGGGAGGAGCTGTAGCTACAAAGCCTGAAGTCTTGCAAAATGACAAAGGACTGATCCAATGTCCTGTCAGACCTGTCGGTTGAGTAAGGACTAAAACCAATAACACTGATGCAGAGTTATGGTGAGTACATAATGCACCTAGACTTCAGATGTTTCTTCGTTTTGTGTCTAGGTGCCTTTACCCATTTTCTGCACTCTTTGGATTATCCACTGCTCCAAGAATGTTCATGGAGTGTCTAGCTCCAGTTGTAGCACATTGCAGGCTACAGGATATCTACATTTTTTTTCCATATTTAGACCACTAATCTTTGCAATCTCACTTGGGTAGGGAGAGCTGCTTGAGCCAAGATTCTAACAGCATTCAAGACTCAACTCTTCACACAAGATTGTGCTCCTCTGGTGTCTGTTAAACATCACCGTGCAAAGAGCTTTTCCACAGGAAAAAATCTATCGGTTTACATCTTTTCCAGGGGGTTTTCAGTCACTGTGAGGGAATATCTCGGGCCTCTGTCTCTTGTGGCATGTTTTGTTATACCTCTCTCCAGACCACAAATTTGTCTGAGTCTCTTCCCAGTGTGACATCCTCTGGGCCATTAGTAAAGGAGCCTGAATCCTAACCACTGACGCTGGAGAGGGACATTCGGTTGTAATACAAATGAAATACGCACAGTATTTCCAGATGCAGAACTCTGCATCAAACGCAACTTCCCTTAAGAGCACACACTGCCCAGGGTTTGGGTTTCTGTCTCCGTTCAGATCCCAATAAGACTCCCCACTGGCACAGCTGTAGAGTCCAGTCCTCAGCAGTGTCCAAGCCAGGATGTTCATCGTGCATACAGCTGCAGTCATAACAGATGGGTTTTCCTGCCGTCAGGCGGGTCCTCAGTCGGCCGAATTCCAAAGTCTAGGTCCGGCGTCGGTTGTCGTCGCTTCTTCCCTGACATCAGTGCGACAGGGGTATAAAAGAACCAGCCAACGCCATTTTCTTCAGTCTTTCTTGCCGCACTGTGCCTGAAGCAGAAGCAGTTCGCAAATGCCGGTCGGCCAGCTCCTGAGATTACGAATATCTACAACCGAAGTCTTCTTGAAAGCCAAGTACCCCGTTGGGGAAACTTTTCTTGCCGACCGATGTCAGACAAAGTTAATAATTGTATTTCATGTGGGAAGCAAATACCGCATAAGGATTTTCATTCCCTCTGCATTCCTTGCTTAGGCCCAGGCCACGACGTCTCAGCCTGTCGTTTTTGTGCTACATTCAACAAACGCACCATTAAGCGTTGGGCCGAGTTCGCCCAGCACTTTTTTGGCAAATTTAACTACACAATGTCGTCGGATACTCCGACTCCAGTTTTGACTAAAAAACGCAAAGATAAGGACCGACACGCCGACACCATGCCAAAGCCTACTACAGGTGGTCCGGTTCCCAGCGAGGCGCCTACGCAGCCCCTGACTACCGACGACACTTCATTGGCGGTGTCTTCTGTACCCGAGGTCGCAGGTTCTTCGGCCCACACCCCGACTATAGATACCGAAGCCACTCTTGGCGGTGAAACTCAGAGTTTAGACAGGTCTGCCTCCTCTCGAGGTGTCTTCAGGCCTTCCTCTTCTTTTTCCATCAAGGCTTTCACTATGTCTAAGACAGCCATGCATTCTAAAAAAACAAACACCACAGGGCCCTTCTCAAGGCCCCATGCCTAAAAAGCAGATGCTCAAAATGGCTGAGGACTTACTCTTATCAGGGATTCTCAACCCCCCCCCCGGAAAAAAGGCCCAGAGTGGAGGAAGAATCCCCCTCCTCGGACCAGGCCTCCATTATTTCAGAACCTTCTGATGACCAGGAACATTCATACTCCCCTTTTGAAGATTCTGATGCAGAGGAGTCAATTCCTTCTGTCCCCCCCCCCCCCCCTGAGGATTACTCTTTTGGGGAAACCTTCCATACCTTGAGGGAACACTTCCATTGGGAAGGCCAAGAGTACTCGGACTCCAAGAAAAGGCTTAGGGATTTTCTCTTGCTCCCTCAGCACAGGCCTCTGGCAATACCTCCTGTCTTAGATATCCTTGATGTGTATTCGGCGTCCTGCCTCAACCCAGATTCTTTGCCTCCAGCCCCAGTCAAGCCTGACAGGTATTACCAGGTTCCTGACGCACACCAATTCCTATACAAAAGCCATGCGGCTGACCCAGAAACTCTCCCAGGGCCCCAAGGGAATTAAGGCCTCCACTGCTAAAAATCCATTACCTTCAGAGAGGGATTCCAGAGCTTTAGAAAGGTGGGGGGGAAAAGGTATACACCTCGGCCACCTTATTCATGAGGGCATTAAACTGCCAGTTCCATATGTTAAAAAATCACCTGAACAACCAGGGAAAAAAAAAATTATAAAAAAAAAAAATTTTTTTTAAAATTTTTTTTTGGGGAAATTTTTTTTTTGGCCTTTAAGCAGGCCCAAGTTAAAAAAATTTGTCGGCCAAAAGTAGAAAATTCCCCCCCTTTGGACCAAAACCCCTTTAAATTTTTTGGAACTTTTTGGCAGGAAAATTATTCCCCTTTTGAAAATCATAAAGGATTTTCTTCCCCGATTTCTTTGGGGAAACCTTACCTGGGACTTCCAAAGCCAAAGGGGGGGAAAAAAGTTAATTTTTTTTCTACCAAAAACTCGGACCCCTCCGTTTTTTTTTATTTTCCCGCCGCCTAAAACCCAATTTTTTTCCCCAGCCCCGACCCCTACGGGCCCCCGGTTCCCTTTTTAAATTTTCCCCCCCTTTTAAAAAGTTTGGCTAAAACTCTTTAAAAGGGAAGGGTTAAACCCTTTCCCTTTCTTTAAAACTTCAAGGCAGAGCTTTAAAAAAAAAAACCCGGCCCTTTTGGGGGGCATTAAACCCATTTTCCAAAATTTGGGGGGGGCCCCCCTTTTCGGGTTTCCCCCCAAAAAACAAAAGGGTCCCCCTGAAAAACCCCAATTTAAAATTTTTTTTGCCAAAATTTTAACCCCTTTTAAGTCGACAAGATCCTTTCCTTCTTGGTTTCTTTGGGGGAAAACCTCAAAAATTTTGGGCCTTTTAAAGGGAAGCAGATCTGGTTTGGGCCCTTGGGATTTTTTTCCCCCAGCAAAATTTGGATCCCCCCGGAAAAATTTTGTTTGGTGTTAAAGCTGAGGGGGTTTAAAAAATGGGGAAAAGGCAAAACCTCAAACAAAAGATTTTAAGAAACCTCCCGGGGGGTTGGCCTTAAAAAATTTCCCCTTAGAAGACCAGCCCAAAAGGGTGTCCCCCCCCAATTTAAGGGGGGCAAAATCTCAAGGGGTTTTCTTTTTAAAGGGGGCTGCCCCAAAACCCAAAGAGGGTTGGGTTTACCCCATTCAGAAAGGGGAAAAATTTTTATTTTTTGTCCCCAAGAAGGCCTGGAGCCCTTTAAAAAGGGGAAATTTCCCCCTTTTTAAAAAAATTCCCAAATTGTCAAAGAAAATTTACTGGACATTAAAAAGATTTATTTTTTTTAAATGGGGATTAAAAAAATAGGAAGGCAAAAAAATTTCCCCCAGGGAAAGTTTCCAAAGGTCCCCTCCCACAAAAAGGGTTAAAAGGTTTTCCAGCCCTAACCCCCGGGTAAAAGGGGGCCCCAAAAGAGGGAGCCTTTTGGCCACCATCCAAAATTTTGTGAAAAATTAAGTTCCCCAGCCAGCTTCCCCTTTTTTCTCAAGGGCTTCCCTGGTAAAGGGACTAAAAAACAATTGCCCCAAAAAAGGTTTGGGCAAAGAACCTCAGTTTCCACCCCAAAAAGGCAAGGGAAACCCCCCACCCAGGCCCAAACAAAAAAATTTTTTCCAGAAAATTAAAATCCCTTTTAAGGGTTTTTTTTCCAAATATTCCCTTTGTCCGAAAATTTAACTTTTGGGGCCTTCCCATCCTAAACACTTTTTAAACCAAAAATTTGGACTAAAAAAAAAAGCTTTTTTCTCGGGCTTTTTTAACATTTGGGAAATATTTTAAAAATTTGAGGTATTTTTTCTGCTTTTCCCCATTTTACTCATATGGGGAAATTCAAAACCCTAAAAAACGCCTTTACCCAGAAATATAAAAAAATGGCCCTCATTTGCTAAAAAAATTTTCTTGAAATTATTAAAATAAAATTAAAATTGCCACATAAATTTTAATTAACAAAAAATTAAAATCAACATGTTATTATAGAAAAAAAAAAAAAATTTAAAAATTTTGGGTTTAAACATATAGAAATAAAAACAACTAAGGGGTTTTAGTTCTATACCCAAACATAAAGGAAAATGTTGGTTAAAAACAAATTAAATATTAAAAAATTAATGCCTTAAAAGAATTGTTTTTTTAATAATTTTTTAAAAAAAAAGGGGACAAAAAATAAAAAAATTTTCCACTCAATCCAGTTATGGGGTTTTATTTGGTTTTAAAGGGTGAAGCCCCAGGGAATAACGTTTATTCTCATTTTAAGATTAAAATTAAAAAGATTTAATGAAAAACCAAGCAGAAATGTTTCCCCTTTTTAAAATATAATTTCCTTAAAAATTTTGATTTTCCAGAAATAACCTTTTAAAGTAAAAATTCCTTTAATTTTCTTTTTTAAGATGTGAATGAAAGAAAAATTTAACTTATAAAAGAAAGAGTATTAAAAGAACAATTTTTTTAATATTTTAAAGGAAAAAGGGGGGTTGGGACTTTTGGACTTAAAACCCTTTTGTATCCTGACTACTGTTCCAGTAAGACTCCAGTTTCTTTGTGTTTTGCAGCAGGATACTTTAGGAGAGTTAGCGGTAATTCTATTTATTATTAGGTTCAACACATTATCAATTCTCTGCATTGCCCTTTGGCTCATCTACTGCGCCCAGAGTGTTCACGAAATGCCTGGCATCAGTAATTGCCTACTGCAGACTACAAGGGATACAAATATACCCATATCTGGACGACTGCCTGATCCAAGCGGACAGCAAGCACATACTTCTGAAACATCTGGCTTTTGTAATAAGGTTGTTGAATTCCCTGGGATACACAGTTAACAAAAAGAAATAAAGGCTACTACCATCTCAATAATTTTCCTGGGTGCCAACTTGGATACAAACACCCAGATGGCCTACCTCACGCCAGAGAAACGAGGGCAGCTAACTCAATACTTCAGAAAAATGGCATCTTTCACCAGGCTGACTGCAAGGAAAATCCTGCAGGCTCTGGGATTCATGGCATCTTGCATCCTACTAAATCCCATGTGCAAAGCTGCATATGAGGAAACTTCAATGGTACCTGAAAAACCTATGGTCTCAGCACAGCCACAGCTTGGGAACAATAATACCACTAATTCCATGTCTTCAAAAGGAAATTCTGTGGTGGGCTCAAGCATGCCAAAGAAACACAGGTCTCCCATTCTGCAAGCCTCAAGCAAGCCAAATGATCACAACAGACTCCTCAGATTACCTGGGGCGCATGACAAATCGGTGCATTCAGGGCGGATGGTCCCAAAAGGAAAAGCACCTACACATCAATCAAAAGGAAATGCTAGCAGTAATAAATGCTATTCTAGCTTTCAAAGACCTGCTGCATCCAGGCCAGCTATTGATAAGGACAGACAACCCCACAGTAATGTGGTACATAAACAGGGAGGAACTCTTTCATACCTCTATGCAGGCTAGCCATGTCTCTTTGGAACATGGCTCTAGAATTGCAAATCGAGCTTCAAGCACAGTTCCTGCCAGGCAAGGAAAACACGCTGGCAGACGACCTAAGCAGAAATATGACAGATCCACACGAATGGAAGTTGCATCCTCAAGTTTTTTCACAGATAATTCAAGCATGGGGAAGGCCAGACATAGATCTCTTTGCCTCCCACAGAAATCGCCAATTGGCAAAATTCTGCTCAAGGACCTTTCATCCACAGGCCTGGAAAGTAGGCCCACTCTCTGTTGGACAACAATGACAGTCTGCCTTTCCACCTCTTCCTCTGCTCCCCAAAGTTCTATTAAAAACCAGAGCAGACAGACCACAGATGATTCTCATCGCTCCAGACTGGCCAAGGCAACACTGGTACCCACTCCTGAGGTGCCTGACTCATTCCCCGCCATGGATCCTGCCTCTAATGCCTCTTTTACTGACTCAGCACAACTTCAAAACTCTTCAGTCAGCTGAAAACACTCAATCTAGCCGCATGGAAGATTCCTTAAAATCGCAACAGACCCTACTCTCCAAGGAGGTACAGGATGTCATTTTGGGAGGCCAGAAGACCTTCTACTAGAAAAGCCTACTCCGCCAAATGGAAACTGTTTTGTGCTTGGAATAAGAAAGGGCCAGAACCCTGGAATATTGAATTTACCTTGAATATTACAGTACCTAGCTGAGATGCTAAGCAGTGGACTTTCATTCTCTTCTATCAAAATCCATGCCTCAGCCATTTCTGCAGAATACAACACTGATCCTCCTTTATTCTCTCACCCCCTGTTAAGACACTTCCTCAGAGGGGCTAAGAATATTAAACCCCCAAGGAAACAACCAGTGCCTGCTTGGGATCTCAATTTCATTCTAGAGAAACTGACTTTGCCTCCTTTCAAGCCAGCTGCCTCATCAGAACTACAATATTTGTCCTGGAAAACAGCCTTCCTGCTGGCTATCGCCTCAGCTCGCAGGGTTTCTGAACAAGCCCTCATGGCTGTACAGCCTTTCATCATTTTCCATCAGGACAGAGTTTCCTTATGAACCAACCCTTCCTTTATGCCAAAGGTAGTATCCAGGGTAGCCTTGAATCAGGCTATCCACTTACCTACCTTTTACCCCAATCCTCAAAACAAAGGGGAGAGGCTACTACATTCTTTGGACATTCACAGGCAACTACGCTATTTGGACAGAACAAAGCCTTTCAGAAAATCAGAGCAACTCTGTGTCCTATGCTACAGGGGCTCAAGGGAAGCCTATTTCCAAACAGACAATCTCAAAGTGGATAGCCGACTGCATACGCTTTTGTTACTCTCTTCATGGTAAAACTGTACCTGCAGGCGTAAGGTCTCACTCCACTAGAGCCACAGCTACCTCTGCAGCTTTCCTCAGGGGGGTTCCTACCAAAGATCTTTTGGAAGCTGCCACTTGGAGTTCTGTGCATACCTTCTCCAAGCACCATCACCTGCCTTTATACTCCAAATCTAGAGCAGGTTTTGCCATTGCAGTTTTGCAGGGCATCCTGGCTCCTCCTAGTTCCACCTAGTGCCTACCACCCTTATTTTAGCTTTGGGATTCTACCCATCTGTTATGACTGCAGCTGTGCACAATGAACATAGTACAGTTTTGTACCTACCATAAATGTAGATGTTCGAGTGCTAATACAGCTGCAGTCCAAGTTTCCCTCCCCCTCTGGAACAGGCCTAATGGCTAACACCTCCTCATACAACCTGATTTGGGGTATTCTTTTATGGTGTATTTGCTTGCAACTACTGTTTTGTGATTATACTGCATTGCATTATTGCATCAATTTATGTATTGCCTTCCTTCTGGGGGCACCTGACATCTGGGGCAAGAAAAACTGAAGAAAATGGCGTCTGTTGGGTCTTTTATACCCCTGTCGCACTGACGTCAAGGAAGAAGCGACGACCACCGACGCCGGACCTAGACTTTGGAATTCGGCCGACCGAGGACCCGCCTGACGGCAGGAAAACCATCTGTTATGACTGCAGCTGTATTAGCACTCTAACATCTACATTTATGGTAGGTACAAAACTGTACTTTCTCTAGCACCCTCTGTAAAACTAGTGCTTTGTATCCCTGCTACAAGTAGCAACACTCTTTGAAAGCTCACCACACACCTGGGAAAGGCTAGCACAATTACCTGCTCAGTCAACTTTATCCAGACTGTAGGGTAGATTCACTGCCACCAGTCAGTTACTATAAGGCTCTTAAAAGGGAATCCAATTATACAGTGACATTTATGATACCAATGGTAATGTTGACCAAGGAGCAAGACTTTCAGGAGTGACTGCATTGTCACCAGTTGAATGAAATTACTCTCAAAGATTAAAGTACTTTTTCTAAGGACCAGCCACAGTAAAAGGTTTAAATCTATTTAATAAGAACGGCAGAGTTTCAATCACAGGAAATATTAAAAATACAGCTGGAAAGATTCAGAATTTTCCTGACTGATTTAGAGAAATAATATCCCTGGTCACTTGCTAGAGCAAGGCAAGATGAAGTAGGTGAGGGATCCTATTTCAGGTTCCAAGAAACACTGCCCCCGAGACTTCATTCTCCTCTAATATTAAAACCTTCTGTACAGAATGACATCACGTACATCTGGGCATCTGACTTTTGGTTCCCATGCAACCTCCCATTGCTAGAAGCTGTCTGTGTCTCTGTCTGTGTCTCTGTCTGTGTCTCTGTCTGTGTCTCTGTCTGTGTCTGTGTCTGTGTCTCTGTCTGTGTCTCTGTCTGTGTCTCTGTCTGTGTCTCTGTCTGTGTCTCTGTCTGTGTCTCTGTCTGTGTCTCTGTCTGTGTCTCTGTCTGTGTCTGTGTCTGTGTCTCTGTCTCCACCCAAGGTCTGCTGCAGCTCCTGGATGTCCTAAAACCATTTCAAATCTCCACCCTTTCAGAGCAGTAATTAAGTCAACCCAATGACAATGCAGGAAACTTCCTAGTACAGATACTTGTCTGTGGCTGGATTCAGAACCAAGATAACCTCTTTATGACGTAGGCCCAGTTATTTAATTTTCTTACTATTTCTCAGGCAGGTGGTTGAGATTAACCTCTTAACTTTTAGTATTCTTTGTTATAATGTGTAAACTTCAAATGGTTACAATAATGCAAGTACACTTCTTTCCACCAGAGCACACTTGAAACATGTTTTTAACACAAGCATCTGTACAAATCAGTTTGATATAAAAGTGACATATAATTCTTGAAATAATTCCAGCAAGCTGTGCTAGCATACACCTCCACTGTCCTACTTTTCCTAGCATAGCTGGCAGTACCTCCTATCTTCACACCCAGCACTAATAGCCATGATCTTTTCTGATTCCAGTGCTTGGCTTTGAAAACAGAAGTCGTGATCCCAAGGACCACTTGTAGCAGACATCACTGCAGTGATGTGGTACTTGCATAAGGGGCAACCAGGTCTTCCTCCTTTGCAGACTAGCCATGGTAGCATGGGTTAATAGGTATTTCTCACTCTACAGGCTTGCTACTTTGTTGGAGCAAAATTGTGTCAGACAAGCTAAGCAGGATAATGAAAGACCCTCTCAAATTGAAACTAGATTAAGGAGTCTTCAAGATTTGATCCATTTGTGAGTTCTTCAGGTAGATCTTTTTTGCTGCCTCAATCAGCTGGCAAAATTCTGCTCCAGGGCATCACGCAAGAAGGCCTGGAAAACTGATAACATTTTCTTTATTTCATCAGGAATGTTCCTGTATGCTTTCACACCTTTCCCATTGATATCCAGGGTGCCTGTGAAGATGTGGAAGGTTATCCCTTTTGGAGTTGGCCAGAGGCTATTACCCCAGGCTTCCACAGACTGGATCCACACAATAACAGGGGTGTGGTGCATTCTGACCCCCTAACAACTTCATGTGATTGTTTGAAGGATAGGGTCGTAATACCTTTTTAGGCACCTATTTTCTGAGAACATACAGCAGGTACTAATGAAGGCAGGAAAGCCTGTACTAGAAAATTGTGTATTAGATAATGAAAGACTTTCTAGTTTGTGCCAGCAGCATACAATAGCCATGAATGTGTTTTCTGTTTTTTTTTTACAGTAGTTGAATTGATTTACTCTGGCCAGTCTTACTCTTTCACAGTCCAGTTGTTGTCATTTCAGCATGTCTGGGCATAAATCCCCTTTCAAGGCATTCCCATTTTAAAATGTTTTTGAAAGGGGTATTGGTTGGATTGTATAAGTGACCTCTAAGAAAAGTAGTGGCTCCTCCTTGGGATCTTCACTTTGTGTTAGCTACACTTGCTCCAATTGAACCAAGTTATCTAGCTGACTTGAGGCTCTTAATATGGAAACCCAGTTTTACTAGTTGCTCTGATCTCTGCAGGAAGAATATCTGTGTTGCACAATGTTATGGTGGGTCAGCCTTAAGAATATCTCAATTTGCTGAGACTGGATTTCCTTAAACTAATCCTTATGCCTAAAGTGGTATTCAAGTTTACTTGCCAAACTCTGTATTCTGTGATGTCCTATTCATTTATTGCAGTATTCTTTACACAAGGTAGTTGCCTGCCCAGGCACTACAATAGTCTTACTACTGTAGGGTGTGCAGCATGTCTCATGTAGGCAGCTGCCGGATATAGGCCATGAATGACATGTGCACACCATTCTCAGAACTTTTTTGCTGCCAGAGTGATCACCAGTCCTAGATGTCACTGTGCCACCAGAATCGCGTTTTGCACTAAAAGGTAATTATCCTGTTGGGGAACCTTTTTGTCTTGTGCTGCGTCTTTTTTTTTTTTTTTTTTGCCTTTCATTCAAGAAGGGGAAGTGTGATTTAGAAGGCAGGTTCCACACAAGAATGGTCACTCTTGGTGCCTTTTTTTTTTTTATCTTGGGGCCCCACCACAACCATAACTGTTCTGGCAGTTGTTCCTCCCAAAGACACTTTGCAGCTAACTTTCATCCCTCGCAATATACTTTGACAGGTAGTGCTTAAATTCTCGCTAAAAGCGTGATGGAGGGTTCCTCTGGCCTGACTACAGAGCCTACCAAGCAGAAGACAAAAAGGCCTAAGCCCGAAGCTGAAGCTGTGCCTGTCCCTGCAGATGTCTCCTGAGGCACATGATAGCCCAGAGAACACTCCACTTTGGACCCAGATCCTCAGGCCAAGCCAGTTTTACAGGTTGTTTTAGAACCAGATGCCGGCACATCGGTAGGCCTTCGACATCAGCTGCGGATGTCCAGGAGGAGCCAAGACTCATTCTGTCGGAAGGCCTTGGTGGAATCGCACAGGTGTTGGTGAGGGAAGAAGTCCACTTGAATGTGCTTGAGTACAGGCCTACATCTGGACCCCCTACTTTGCATCAGATAGACTATCCTGCCAAGAAAAAGCAGAAAGTCAAGCATTCCTCACCTCAAGACCCTCAGAGTGGGAAAACTTTGGGGATTATTCAAGGCATTCATGGCCCTGAGGCCAACCTACAGGTCCCTTCCCCTGGATTTCCTGTCCTACCTCCCAAAATGGTCAGACAACAACCTACTTAAGAGGAAGATTCTTCCTGTGAGGACTGTGATTTCATAGCCTACTACTTGGAAATTCCTTCCCCATTAGACTACACTTCCTCTGAGGAAGATTCAAATGGGACTGGTTTCCCTATGGAAGAGTAATCGTTTTGAGGGAAGCCGTTCTAAAAATGAGACCACTGTAAATGGGACAGCTGTCAAATGTCTGGGGTTCAAAAGATGCAATGTCCTCCAGGTGGAGATCCTTAGCCCTTCAGCTCTCCCTCCAGTTATCCCTGCTTTTCTGGATGCCTTTGCTTCCATGTCCCTAAACCCTGACTCGCAGCCTCTGGCCCCTAAGAAGTCAGACAGATGAAGTCCCTCTACTGCAAATTCCTATTTAAAGCTCCTGTAGCCTCTTTCAAGGCCTCTGTCCCTTCCTTCCACTTCTCTCCTCTGACCAAGGCAGTGGGCAACTAGAGAGGTTGGGGAAGAAAATCCACACTTCAGCTACTTTAGCTTTATGACTTACTAGTGACATGCTCCAGGGAATACTTGTCTATAGTGTCTGAAATGCCAGATTCAGAAAATAAAGCCTTGGCCTCTTCCTTAATTGCTGCATCCTCTCAGGTGGCCCGACACTCCATAAAATGCAGCTATGATGCTACCTCCAGGGTTGCAACTTCTGCCGCAGTACTGAGATTTGCTTGGTGTTGTCTTCAACCCATCCCTGACAACATAAAGGTGAAGTTCATGGATGCCCCCTTGACTACTTGGCCTAATTTGGTGAGTCTTCAGCAGATCTCTTCAAGTCACTGCAGGAAAAGAGCAAGGAGTTAAGACCTCAAACATACTATGGTCTCTCCAGTTCCAAAGTTTCACAGGAACTACCCTTCAAAACGTTTTTCTGTCCAGGCCTTCCCAATCCAAGCCCACCAAGGGGAGCAAGAAACCTCATTGCTTCTCTGCTCCCTCCTCTCCCCATGCTGCTGAGTAGGTTCCTCCAGACTCCTCAAGACACCTGGGTCCTGTACCTCACACATTTTGTGGCTTGGCACACAGTGCCTCCCTTCAGGGGCATCGCGCAACCTCCTGCAGACAAGATACCCCCCTCCCCCAAGTACTGGTAGTCCTGCTAAAACAGGGAACACATCAGTGCCCACACCCCAAAAAGGAACAGGCTTCTACTCTTGCATTTTCTGGTTCCCAGAAAGGAAAGCTTCTGGAGACCCTAGACCTTTCCTTCCTCAGCACCTTCCTAAAGGTACCCTCCCTCAAAATGCTCACCCTTCAGACACTTTCCTCTGATCCTCTCACAGGCCTTTCATCCATATACATCAAAGTCTCTTATCTACATATTCCCATTCATCCCAAGTTCAGGAAATTTCTGTCTGTGTGATCCTGGCACTTTCAGTTCTCTGCCTAACTATTTGGTCTTTCTACAGTGCCAAGAGTCTTCTCAAAATGTTTAGCTCCAGTAGTTTCTCTCTGCAGACTGCAGGGCATTCAAATCTTCCATTAGCTGGACGACCTCCTGTTCTAGGCAAATGCCCCAGAGGAACTGTTGCAGAACCTCTACTCTGCCATTGTCATCCTTCAACATCTAGGATTCACTGTCTACTTCAAAAAATCTATCCTCATCCCATCTCAGCATAGTCTCTCTGGGTGCAGATTCCAAACAAAAAAGTCTCTCCTCCCCCAACCCCCACCCCGAAGGGCTCTGGAGCTCTGGAAGAGATCCTTCCCCTACACCAGTTGTCAGCAAGGCAATTTCTCAGAATCCTAGAACTTATGGTCTTCTCCATCCCTATGCTGCCCCTGGCAAGACTCAATATGAAGTTTCACTGGCTTCTGAACGCAGTCTGGACACATGCCCATTTTCTGAAATTTCTAATCCCGTTCCTTCCCTGCTTTTAAAGAAAGATCTCCTAGGGTTGTTGCAGCAAATATCCATCAACCCAGGACTCCCCCATTCACCCATTGCCCCAACTCAAGACCTATGCACAGATGCTTCAGATGCAGGTTTGGGGGATGTGCTGGGTCCACATACTGTTTAAGGCAAATGGTCTCCATCTCAGGAAAAGGATCACATAAATGTAAGATGACTGCATTGATCCTAGCAATTTAGTCCTTCAATTTCTCCTCAACCCAGGATGGCTGAGGATCTACACAGACCTGACCATTTCATCATATGTGAACAAGTGGGGAGGGACAAAATCTACCTCCTGTGCAGATTAGCCTTACAGGTTTGGGAACTAGCCTGACAACCAGTTTTCCTGGGTTCCTGTTAGAATAGTTAACGCTTAAAATGGCTAATGCTCTTCTGTTGAACCTTAAACTGTTCCATGCCTTCGACATTTTCAGGTGTCACAGAGTCCCCCCCCCCCCCCCCCGGGGAAAAAATCGCTGGGTCGTCCTCTGAACTTTACTGTTTTCTCCACTGTGGTGTGATCTCAGAGTTGGTATATTTAAGTTGGGGGTGTGGGGGGCACAGCCCCCCATTTATATTTAATTTTTTGAATCTGCAAATTTTTTCCCTGTGAAAAAATTAACTGATCCAGTCCTTCGATGTTTTCAGGATGTTCTTCATCTCACATTGCTGTAGTCCTTACATATGGGTAGTCCGCTGTCCTCGGTCGGCCCGAATACCAAAGTATTAGGCTGACGTCGGTCATGGAGATCTGACATCAGAGCGTCAGGGTATAAAAGCGCATGACCCATATCCTCAGTCTTTTGCCGCATGGTCCGATGCAGAAGCAGCGTTGCAAGTGCCGTTCTGAAATTTTCGATTTTGAGTTTCAGACCGAAACCAAGTTGGGCTAAGTACCCGTTGGGGAATATTTTTGTTTTTCTTGCCTCAGTTAATTCCAGATGTCAGAAAAAGTGAATAATTGTATTTCTTGTGGGAAACAGATACCGCATAGGGATTATCACTCTCTTTGCATTCCTTGTTTGGGACGGACCACGGCGTAGTCGGGTGTCGGTTTTGTGCTAGGTTTAATAAGTGCACTATAAAGAAGGTTAGATTGTGCTAGGTTAGTCTTTGGTAGCGGTGTAATTATAATATGCTGTCGGATCCTCCGGCGCCCGCTTGCGCAAAGACAAATCCTTGAAACCTAGACAGGTTGATTCGTCCGTTTCGACGCCCGGTCCTGAAACTACAGTGGAGCAGGTGGATCCGGCTGAAGGTTCTGTTGAGTCTCAGGGGGAAACTTTGATTTTGCAGGATGTGGCCTCACAGGAGTCAGGTCAAGCTGAAGGGGCCTCTCAAGTTACTGTTCTCCCTTCTATGCCTAAGGTGGTTAGGCCTTCTGTTACTATTTCTAAGGCTTCTTCTAAGGGCAGGTCTGTTTTGCCTTTCTCTGGTGTCCCTCCAGGTACTTCAGGGTCTGTGCCTAAAAAGCACATGCTTAAAATGGCAGAAGATTTGATTAATTAGAGGTTCTATGCCCCCTCCTGATAAGAGGCCCAGGGTGGAGCCAGAGTTGGAAAGTTTGGATCAGGCCTCAGATGACTCAGACTCTTCTGCTGAAGATATTCAAGATTTTCCCCTTATTGATTCTGATGCAGAGGATTCCACTCCTTCTGCTTCTCCTCCAGAGGATTTTTCTTTTTCAGAAACTCTGCATTCCATGAGGGAGCATTTTAAGTGGGAAGGACAGGATTTCTCTGATTCACGGAAGAGGCTTAGGGAATTCTTGTTTTTACCACAGCATAGACCCTTGGCTATACCTCCTGTTTTGGATGTTGTTCAAGATGTTTTCTCGAGGCTTCCCTTAATCCAGATTCTTTGCCTCCTGCCAGTTAAACCGGACAGGTATTACAGGGTGCCTGAGGCTCATAAATATCTGTATAAGAGTCCTAGGGCGGACCCAGAAACTATTAGTCAGGGGCCTAAGGGTGTTAGAGCTTCTGTTGTAAAGAATCCGGTTCCTCTAGATAAGGAAGCTAGAGCTTTGGATAGATGGGGTAAGAAGGTATATACCTCTTCTACTTTAGCAATGAGGGCTTTAAATTGCCAGTTTCATATGTTGAAATATCAGAATTTCCTCCTTTCTCAGCTAAAATCTAAAGTGGATGCTTTGGCAGAGGGCATAGAGTGTAAAGAATTGCAGGATTTAGTACATGTCTGTGAACAGGTGGGTAAGCATTCTTTGCAGTGTGGTTTTGATGCTGTACAGGCCTCTTCTAGGGTGGCTGCCACTGGTTCAGTTCTTCGTAGGCACGCCTGGCTTAAGGATCAGAATTTGTCCGAGCATGTTAAATCTAGAATTCTGGATGCCCCTTTACAGTCTGAAGTTTTGTTTGGTCCCTCTGTGGAGTTGGTTTTGAAGAAAATGGAAGACCAGGCTAAGTCCATGCAGACTGTTTAAAGATTTTTTGCAGGTGCAACCTCCAAAGTTTAGTAGAAATTGGCCTACTAAGGGGTGGACCTACCCTTCTGATTCTCAGTCTAGGGGTAGATCTAGTCGTGGCAGGGGCAGAGCTCAAAGTACATTCAGGCCTAGAACTTGGAGTTCACCTGCACAATCTGCAGTTGAGGGCAGGGGCCAGTCCTTTCGTAAACAGGCCCAATGACCTGCATTTTCAGCTGCCAGATTCTTCTTCCCTGGCAGCTGCTTTGGGAGGAAAGTTAGCACTCTTAAAGCAAAACTGGCTTTTAGTCACCCAGGACAAATGGGTATTGGACATTATAAACCGAGGCTACAAGTTCTATTTCCATACATTACCTCCTTTCAAAGGCATGCCAGACGTTCCTCCTCGGCAAAGGATAGAGGCTCACAAGCAGATTTCTTTACTTCTTCAAATAGGCGCTATACAGCCAGTTCCTCTGTCAGAAGTGGGACTAGGATTTTATTCTCGCCTGTTTCTAGTGCCAAAGAAAGGGAACACGTGGAGACCAATTTTGGATTTATCTATCCTCAACACTTATCTGGACATTCCAAAGTTCAAAATGCTGACATTATAACAGCTTTTACCTCTGTTGGGAAAAGATCACTGGATGGTAACTCTGGATCTCAGAGGCTTATCTTCATGTTCCTATCAGGCCCCAGTTGCAGGAGGTACCTGCGTTTTCGGGCTGGCAATTTACATTATCAGTTCTCTGCATTGCCCTTTGGCTTATCTATTTCGCCCAGAGTGTTCACAAAGGTTCTGGCTCCAGTGATGGCCTTTTTCAGGTTAAGAGGAATACAGATTTATCCTTATTTGGACGATTGCCTGATTATTGCACAACACAAAGACGAACTTCTGCATCATCTACAGTATGTGATGGTAGTGTTAAGATGCCTAGGGTATTCTGTGAACGAAACAAAGTCCAGTCTAGTACCCTCTCAGGACATGTGCTTTCTGGGTGTGAGACTGAATACAGCTTCCCAGATGGCCTTTTGACCCCGGACAAACAAAGCAGCCTTTCTTTATTTCCATCAAATGTCTCTACAGTCCAGGCTGACTGCAAGGACAGTCCTTCAAGCCTTGGGGTTCATGGCATCTTGTATTCTGGTGCTTCCCAATGCCAAACTGCATATGAGGAAGCTTCAATGGTATCTCAAAATGTATGGACACAGCACTGCCAAGATCTAGACACTGTCATTCGGATAATACCTTGCATTCAGAAAGAATTTTTGTGGTGGGCTCAGGAATGTCACCTAAACAAGGGACTCTCTGTGACCCGACCAGAGGCGAGTCAGATTTTAACTACAGATGCCTCGGACAAGGCTTGGGGAGCACACCTCAATGGAAAATGGGTGCAAGACACGTGGCCTGTCAGACTTCAACATTTGCATATCAACTTGAAGGAGATGTTAGCAGTCCAATTTGCATTGATGGCTTTCAAGGATTTACTTCACCCAGGACAGGTGTTGATTCAAACAGACAACACTACTGTCATGTGGTACATCAACAAGCAAGGGGAACCCATTCGTACCCTCTTTGCAGGCAAGCGATGATTTTGTGGGAGACTGCTCTCAGTTTACACCTCAATCTTCAGGCAAGGTTTCTACCAGGAGCACAGAACTCCTTAGCGGATGTGTTGAGCAGACAAATTGTGGATCCTCACGAGTGGAAATTGGATCCTCATGTGTTTCAAAAGTTGACAGTGTTATGGGGGACTCCAGACATAGATCTGTTCTCTTCTCCACTAAATTACCAGTTGCCAAAGTTTTGCACAAACATGTTTCATCCCACAGCTTGGAAGGTGGATGCTCTATCATTCAGTTGGAGCAATCTTCATGTCTGTGCCTTTCCACCTCTGCCTCTCATTCCCAAGGTACTCCTGAAGGCCAGAATAGACAAGCCATCCATGATTCTGATAGCACCGGATTGGCCTCGACAGCACTGGTATCCACTACTGAGGAGTTTGATGCGGGAGCCTCCATGGCCTCTGCCTTTGATTCCGCATCTTTTGTCTCAGGAGGGCAATCACTTCCTCAATGTCAAGATTCAGTCTCTGCATCTCACAGCCTGGCATATTCTGTTTTAGACCCGGGAGGGTCTCAGCTTCCACAACAAGTTTTGAATGTTATTTTGGAGGCCAGAAGGCCTAGTACAAGGAAAGTTTACGCTGATAAATGGAGGAGATTTTTTCTTTGGAGCAAAGCGAAGGACTTTGATGTTTCCAAGCCTGATTTAAGTGTTTCTCTTCAATATCTTACTGAGTTATTGGACAAGGGTTTGTCTTTCTCCTCGATAAAGGTTCATGCTGCAGCCATTTCTGCTCACTATGACTGTGACCCTCCTTTATTTTCACATCCTTTGTTTAAGCAATTTCTTAGAGGGGCAAAGAACATAAGACCCCAGAGCTCCTACTCCTGCTTGGGATCTCAATTTTGTGTTGGAAAAGCTTACTCTACAACCTTTTGAGCCTGCAGCTACTGCCGAGTTAAAGTATTTATCATGGAAGACTGCTTTTTTGTTGGCCATTACCTCTGCAAGAAGGGTTTCTGAATTACAGGCCCTTATGGCAGTGGAACCTTTCCTGATTTTTGGTATCTTTGCATACTAATCCTTCCTTTATGCCTAAAGTGGTTTCTAGTGTGGCCTTGAACCAAACTATTCATTTGCCTACTTTTTATGCAAACCCCCAAAATAAAGGGGAGAAGATTTTGCATACTTTGGATATTCACAGACAGTTGCGTTATTATTTGAGCAGAACCAAGGGGTTCAGGCAGTCTCAGCAGTTGTTTGTTTCTTTTGCTTTGAGTTCTCAGGGAAAACCTGTTTCAAAACAAACTATTTCTAAATGGATTGGGTTTTGTATTTCTTTCTGTTATTCCCATCATGGTAAGGAGATTCCAGCTGGAATCAGACATCATTCCACTAGAGCTACTGCCACTTCTGCCTTTCTAAGGGTAGCTACAAAAGATATTTTGGAAGCAGCCACTTGGCGTTCAGTACATACTTTTCCCAAGCATTACCACCTTCCTCTTTATTCTAAGTCTAGGGCTGGATTTGCCACTGCAATCTTACAGGGCATTTTAGCAGCCTAATGCTTTATGATTTTGCCATCCTCCCTTTACCTCTGCTTTGGGATTCTACCCATATGTAAGGACTGCAGCAATGTGAGATGAAGAACATAGTACAGTTTTGTACCTACCATAAATGTAGATGTTCAAGATCCACATTGCTGCAGTCCCTCCTTCCCCTCTGTAGTTTGACATGGTTATATAGTTTGGGTGATGGTTGTTGTTGGGCATGTTTTTGGGAGGTATCCTGTTTTTGGGCTGTGGCCTTTCTTTTTAGGGCCTTCTGACATCTGGGGCAAGAAAAGACTGAGGATATGACGTCGGTCATGCGCTTTTATACCCTGATGCTCTTGATGTCCGATCTAAGCGCCCATGACAGACGTCAGCCTAATACTTTGGTATTAGGGCCGACCGAGGACAGCGGACTACCCATATGTAAGGACTGCAGCAATGTGGATCTTCGAACATCTACATTTATGGTAGGTACAAAACTACTTTTCACAGTTCTAAGTTCGATAGAGCATTCGCTTTTCTGATATAGACCCAGTTTTACCTACAGGCAGTCAACATCCCTTCCAAACAGAACTGTTTGATAGACACATGAGCAGATCCACAACACAGGCCCATGAATGGATGCTTCACAGGGATGTGTTCTTGGACATAGTCCACTGCTGGGGTGTTGAATAGACTTGTTTGCCTTCCCTCTGAACCAACTTCCAAAATTTTGTGCCAAAAACCACACCCGCTGGCATGTAAAGTGGGTGCCTATCAATGTCTTGGAAGGGGAAGTTTCTGTATGCATTCCCTCCCCTTCCACTTATTCCAAAACTCCCACTTGAAGATTCAGTGGGACAGACCAAAAATCTTACTGGTGACTGCCTGTTGGCCAAGACTGCATTGGTTCCCCCTTCTCCTACACCTAGCCAGGGGCAGTCATCACAAGTTACCTCCGAATGGACTTGCCACACAAAACAAGGGTTCCCTCATCCACCCACACCGGGAAACTCTACAACTGACTGGGTGATAGAGCCCTGATGCCTTTTAGATGCCTGGTCTCTGAGGATGTGCTTAAAGTCCTGCAGGAGGCCAGGAAATCCAGTGCAAGGAAATCTCACCTGTCCAAATCGAAAAGTTTCTCTCTCGAAACTTAGACCCACTATCAGTGGGTCTCCCTCTGTTACGTTAATACCTGTGAGTTGCTAAATTTTGACTTTGCCTTTTCTTCAGTAAATGCACATTTGTCAGCCACTTCAACATGTTTGCCTCTTGACATTTGGGGCCAAATAGTTCCTCAAACAAGTCCTCCACATTAGACCTCCCAGGAGACCTATGCCCCCCCCCTCCCCCCGGGATCTTCTCTTTGCTAGAGAAACGGACACTTGCACCTTTGGAGCTGGCCAGCGTCCTCTAGCTCCTTAAAACGCACTGCACCCAGAAAACTGTCCTAGCTATAACTTCTGCCAGACAAATCTCCAAGCTCCAGGCCGTGATGGCTTCTTTCCCCTTGGCCTTCCACAAAGACAGGGTTTTCCTTCAAACCAACCCCTCCTTCACGCCCAGAGTAGTTGAGTTGCCTTTAAATAAGGCATTTTCCCCTCTCCCCAAAACAATAGTGAGGATCCTACGCGCACACCTAATGTGCGTGCATAGACAACTCTGATTTTACCTTCACAAAACTAAACCCATTAGGAAATTGACCAGCTATTTGTTTGTTTCCACCCCGGGGCTCTAGGATTGCCTCTGCCCAAACAGACCATCTCTAACTGGATTTCCAAATCCATTTCTTTTTGCTATGCCTACTATAGAAAAAAACCCTCCCTGTTTGATCAAAGCTCACTCTACCAGAGCAGTGACCTCTGGTGCCTTCCTCAAGAAACTAGAATCCAATTATTTTCTAGAAACAGCTACTTGGACCTCTGGCTATACCTTTGCTAAACATTACAAGCTGGATTCCAATTCTAGATCGAAGACTGGGTTTGCCAGGGCCATCCTTACGGCTTCCTGGAAAATTCTTTAGCCAACTCCACCTCCATCTCTGAGCGCTTTGGTATTCTCCCTCCATATAAAGAATACTGCAGCAGATTAATAGGAGGGCATAGAATAGTTGTGTAAGAATTTACCATAATGTCCTGTTTGTTGCAGTGTTCTGTCCCACCCTCCTTCCCCACTTCCTGTGGTTCTTTGATCTACTGACACTCTCTTCCTTGGACTGTCTCTCCACCTGGTGCATCAATTTTGAGGATGGTGTGCATGTACGACTGATGTATGTCAGATAGCTGCCTACATGAGCTGTACCTCACACCCTACAGTAGTAAGACTTTGGTATACTGACCAATGCCTGGTCACCTGGGCAGTCAGCTCCCTCATGTAAAGAATACTGTAACAGAGAATGGCATCTATTGTAAGTTCTTGCTCCACTATTTTCTTTTCTGAGCTCTGAAATGAGGGGAAGACTGCTTCATGTCTGAGTGTCCAGACAACTATGGTACTGTCTTGGAACTAAATCTTTCAAATTCCAAATAAGTTAATTTCTTGTGAAGATAAGAGGGGACAACCTGTGTCAAGACTATAAACAGTTGCTTCTGGCTACAGCTCTTGTTCCCACCACAATAAAACTATTAATCTTGAGTCCAGACTTGTTCTGCCAGGGCCTTGGGTTAATATATCCCTTTTTGGAAGAGCGTGAACTAAAACTAGATTCCTTCTGTAGGTCTAGGTCAGGCTTTGCTAGGACTATTCTCTAGGGGCTCCTGTTACTACCACCTCTTTTTAGTTATGGTAATCTACTCATAACTTGGGCGATCACTGTGAAGAATATAGTATGCTTAAGTAATTATCTTAACAGATGTTTGATCACTGCTGCTGTAGCTGCTCGCTCCCTCCCTACATCACTGTCATTTTGGTGTGTTTTATGCCAGGGTATGGACACTACTTTTACTTTTGAGCCCTGAGGATATTGCTAGGCACAACCTCCCCCTCAGTTTGTATGAAAGCTCTGAAGGTCTTGGAGCCTAAACCTGCCTAGTCAACTGAGCTTGAGCAGACTCTGGCACACGGAAGGTGCCTTAACTTTGGAAGCTGTCTGTCCTGTCCTGTGCAGGATACAATTCTTGCATCTTAGGCTACTGTAACAGCTCATTCAAGCATCTACTGATGACCTATTCTCATGTTGCAGTATTCCTACTGTAGGATCCGGCGCCTTGGGCAACCTGAACATTGGCTCCTATACAAAAGCTTAAGCCTGGTTGCTGCTGGTGTGTGGGATATCACACATAGGGCCATAAATCAGGGTCCTTAAAATCAGGGTCCTTAAATGTGACGTCTGCACGCACAGATGTCTAATGTTTCTGCCGCAGTCTAATATCAGATCGATCGCTTCGCTCCTCTTCAAGACCCCTAAAGCCAAGTATCCCATTGGGGAATTCTTAATATTTTTGCTTTGGTTTCTTTGTCAGTTCTTGGCCCATGTCCACTAAGAAAGGTAACTACATATGCAGACATCAAATCCCGTATAAGACTCCCCGGCCAAACCAAATATGCAATGGTCACAAACAGTCGTACCACCTGCGCCATGTGCCAGTCGTTTGTCCCCAAAACGCTCAGAAACCATCTAGCCACCCTCAGTTTGTATTTGGAGAATCTGAGATTTAAAAAAAGTTGACATTAAGAATAGAGCTGAAGTCTGTCACCCAGGTGGAACTGCCAAGAAAAAAGGCCAAGGTTTCAAGGGCTGTCACCTTTGACCTTCTGGACGGCCCATCAACCACCAATATAGGGTTGAGGGACGTCCACTAGAGCTGCCTACTTCAGCACCAACCATTGAGGAAGCCGCTTCCGAAGTGCCGGCTATCATGTCCACTGAGGCGGTTTTGACATCTGTTATTACAGAGGTCTGGGGGGGCTACCTTCTGTGATCTAGGATTCTGATCCTTTCTCTTTTTAATGCAGATCTCTGAAACTAGGCCCACAGCTTCTCCTAAAGCAACTTCCTTGAAAAGGAGACAAGACAAAACATTGTCTGTTTCTTCAGAGGGACAACCAGACTGGCAGTCCGTCACACAGTCCTTGATGCAGGCATTCATGGCCCTCAGCCTCTTCTGCTCCCATTATACCTGTACTTAGTCCAAGACCTACCTCTGCCACTTCTGTCCTTCCATTTCTCAGGAAGAAGCCTTATTCTCTTCCTCCTGAGTTAGTCACATACTCATCCCAAATAGCCTCCCCCTTGGAATACCACTCCCCTGATAAGGATTCTATAGAGGGAGACTCCCCTCCAGAGGACATTGCATTTGGAGAGACTATAACAAATGAGGGAGCATTTGGGATACTACCCAGTTGACAAACTCAAAAGGGTCTACTTTAGATCACCGAAAGTTTAAAATCTTGAGCGCTCACATGAGCAAAAATGCAGATATTCAGTATTCATTTTTTTGGATCGCAGTACAGTGGAGATCAGGATATTTGCCCTTTCTTCACTGTAGTGCGATCTCTGAGTTGGAATATATATTTAGCAGGGGGTGCAGCCCCCACAATAGCAATTTTGAGTACCTGCATATTTGCTCGTGAGCATTCGAGATTAAGTTTTCGGCTATATAATATAGAGCCACTCAAAAGGTATTTTGAGCTGATACAGGTTGAATCACCTTCATTACCCATCCCTCTGAATCCTGTGTACTTGGATGCATTTGCATCAGTGTCAAAAAAAAAAAAAAACACCTGACTGTCAACCACCTGCTCCTAAGAGACCTGAGTTTTTACAAGGACCCTGACCACCACAAATTTCTACCAAAGACCCCTTTTGCAGACCCCGCAGTGGTAGCTGTAGCCCCAGACAAACAGTCTAGACTTATTCCATTATAGTCGCTCCTACCCTTGGACAAGGATAGCAAGGTAATGGACAGGCTGGTCAAGAAGATGACATTTCTTCTACCCTAGTTTTTAGGGCAATTAGTTACCATACCCATATGGTAAAATATGCCCTAGATTTGGTATCCCAAGGTACAACCCTACTGTCCTTGCCCAATTCTCCTAATAAGACAAATGGCATCTAAACTCTCCCTGGCACCTCAAATTGCTAAGCACACTCTATTTAGATGCAGTTATGCAGCAGAGGCCTCTGCTAGATGTGCTGATTCTGCATCTGTGCTGCACAGATACTCATGGCTTAGGCTCCAGTCACTGCCTGAAGACTTTAAAATCCAAAATTTTGGATGCCCCACTAGATCATAATTCTTTGGGAAACAGTCTGCAGAACTGTTTTAAGAAACCTACAGGAGAAGAGTAACTCCAACATATTAAACACTTGTCTCCCCAATACCAAAATATGGGAATTACCCTCAGACGTCCTGATAGAGCCCCACCAATGCCACCCCTTCATCTTCCAGACATAGGAAATGGACAAGGAGGCAATCCTGTTCTAGGACAGCCCCTTCTCAGCCCTTAGGACAGAAATAACCATGTGTGACTGCCTTGATCACCTCCACCTCTCAGCCTGCCTCTCACGGTCTGTCCCTCTGGAAAGGAATCTCCTAAGACCGTTGGGTTCTGGCAATAGTGGAAAAAGGATATTTCCTATCTTGGCAGGAAAAAACCCACACCACAGGTCATTCCCTTTCCACCCAAGAACCAACTCCACCCATTTCCTCACATTATCCAGGATCTTCTGGCTCTGGGAGCCATAGAACCAGTTCCACCAGGCCAACACGCTTTAGGGACCTAAACCTTGTCACCACAATAAACGGAACATGCTGGAGGGATAGATTCCTGTCCCAGAGACTTCCCATACTCTGGAACAAACTACATATCTAGATCGAACAAAGCTCCTCATTGGCACTCGAGAAAAAAATCTTTGATTGGATGGGAAATAGGAAATTCACCCTGGGGATCACCTATGTGGCTCTGCTCGACAGGGGCACAGGAAAATGTTCTTAGGTGGCGAAAGCTAGGGTACCTTTTTTTGGCTAGGCTTATATAGGCCCTAGGGCCAATAGCCTAGTACCTACCTATGAAGGAGGAAAGGGTTTCTACTCCAGGCTATTTCTGGTACCAAAAAAGGACAACCCATGGAGGCCAATCCTGGATTTATCTATCTTGAACCTCTTCTGAAAGTCCCTTCCTTCAGAATGTTCCGCCTCCAATACCTGCTTCCACTATTGCCACCCAAGGTGTGCTTGGCCACTTTGGACTTGAAGGAGGCTTACCTCCACATTACCATACATACCATCAACAGGAAGTACCTATGGTTTGCTGTAGCCTGTTCACACTTTCAATTTACTGACTTGCCCTTTGGTTTATCCACTGCACCAAGGTTCTTCACTAAGTGCTCCAGCCATAGCGTACTGCAGGACCAAGGGCATTCAAATCTACCCGTACCTGGACGAAATTCTCATTCTTGCAGAAGAGGAAGACTCACTCAAATTATCTATGGTTCTCCATGTCTCTGCTACAGGGGTTGGGGCTCACACTCAACCTCGCCAAAATCATCCCTCTCCCCCACATACAGGACAAATCTTCCTGGGATGCAGGATTCGCACAAACCTGATGAAGGCCTTCCTTCCTCAGGACAAAGTGACTTCCCTGATCATCCTGTTCTAGGACCTTCTCCAGGTTGACCACCTGTCTGCCAGACATTTCATGTGCCTCCTGGGCCTTTTGACAGCCACAATACCTATGTTGCCACTAGCCAGGCTACACATGACAAAATTAGTGGTATCTGAAGAATGTGTCGTCCCAGCACACCCACCCTCTAGACTTCTGAATACCCTTCATACCTTGCCTAAAAACAGAGCTGAAGTGGTGGATTCAACAGATACAACTGAATCCAGGTTTACCTCTTCAGCAAACCATACCATCTCAATGGATGCACATAGATGCCTCAGATCTGGCCTAGGGGGCTACCATGAATGGCTTCAGTGCACGGCCTCTGGCAAGCATCCCTCCTGAGAACGCATCAACATAAGGGAGATGACAGCAGTTCACTTGGCCCTGAAGTCCTTTCTCCCTCTTATAGTCAGGCCCCCTTTCAAATCTTCAGACACCACTGTTATGTGGTACATCAACAAACAAGGGGGACCAGGTCTTCCCTTCTACAGGCTAGCAATGCAAATTTGGGAATTAGCCTCATGGAACAAATCTCTGCAGGCAATCTATATCCCATACCAGGACAACCACCAAGCAGATGCTCTCAGCAGATCATTCTCTCCATCACGAGTGGATATTACACAAGTATTCCTAGACATTGTCCACCAGTGGAGCACACTACAAATAGATTTGCCTCTCCACAAAACAAATAGAGATCCTTTTTTTGTACCAAGGATCCCTCCCCTCTAGCTTGGAGAGTGGATACTTTCACCATCTCATGAAAGGGACTTCTGTATGCCTGCCTTCCTTTCCCCTCCTTCAGAAAGTAGTCCTGAAAATCAGGAGATATGTCAAAAAATCTTGCTGGTGACTCCATGTTCGCCAAGGCAGCATTGGTTCCCCCTTCAATCCCTCTCAAATTGCAATCGGCACAAGTTGCCCCACAAGGTGGACCTGCTCCCACAACAGAAGGGAACTCTCCTCCACACCGGGAGATGCTGTGCTTAACCTACTGGGTAAACTTTTAGTCCCAATCAGACACTGCTACACAGAGGACGTGCAATCTATCCTGCAGGAGGCCAGGAAACTCAGCACAAGGAGATTCTACATTTATAAATGTGGTCTCCGAAGACATGGGGATCCCTTTCAAGCAGATGTTCCTCTAGTTTTAACCATTGTGTGGGAGCTCATAAAGGCAGACCTTTCATACCACAGCCTTAGGACCTAAATTATGTTCTGGAAAAACTTGCACTGCCCTGCTTTGAGCCAGCCAACTCTGCATCCCTGCAGATGTGCACATGGAAAATGGTCCTGTTGGTAGTCCTCACCTCAGCCAGAAGGGTCTCGTGAGTTACAAGGCTCTCATGACATACCCTCCCTACACGGTCTTCCCCAAAGACAAGGTGACCCTGTGCACCAACCCTCCTTCATGCCCAGAGAGGTCAACAAGCCATCACTAAATCAGTCCATTTACTTACCCACCTTCTTTCCATCTCCTAAAAATGACAGTGAGACCACTGCACTCACTTTGTCCACAGACAGTTAAGGTTTTACTGGGACAAACTAAGGTAATTAGGAAATCTAGACAACTTTGTGTCCTTCCATCCCAGGGCTCTGGGCAAGGCAGTATCCAAACAAACTATTTCCTACTGGATTAGGAAGACTATCTGCTTCTGCTATTCCTACCGGAAAGGACTTGCATAAAGAGGTCAAGGCACACTGTACTAGAGCAATAGCCTCTTCAAGGGCCTAGATGCAACTTCCATCCTTGAGGCATCCACCTGGTCTACTATAAATACCTTTACCAAGCATTACAAACTGGACCACATCTCCAGAGCAGGTTTTCTAAGGGTAATCCTCCAAGGATTTCTGGAATCTGCTACCTCTACCTTTCCTCCTTAAGCTGTGGTACTCTTCCCACAGTAAGAGTACTGCAACATGAGAGTAGAAGACCATAGAATAGTCATGTAAAATCACACCATAACCATAGATGTCCTCTTCCATGTTGAAGTATTCCTTCCCTCCCATCTAATGCCCCTGCATTAATTTCAACCTGTCTATGGGCATCATAGGATCACATAGACTATAGTCGTACTGGGCAGTCAGTTGCATTTCACTGGGCTGGAGGACAATTTGGCACTACCTAGACTACTGTCCGACTGGGCAGTCAGCTCTGGGTTTGTGCGCGCAGACATCCTATTTAAGGTCCCTAGTTTATGGTCCTACATGTGATGTCCCACACACCAGCAGCAACCAAGTACAAGCTTTTATATAGGAGCCAAAATTTGGGTCACCTGAGAGAATCCCACAGTAAGAATACTGCAACATGGAGAAGAACATCTGTGGTTATGGTAAGATTTTACAAAACTCTTGCTTACTTACAGAACTGTACTTGGACACTTGCTGAAGTTTGCAGAGGTGCTAACACTTTGTCTAGCTGTTCTAAACTGCTTTAGTACTTGGACTTGTTTCCATTCGTATATGCTAGATTTACAGTGGGCTTGCTGATTTGAATACTAGACTAATACATTTATGAATAATAGGGGACCTTGTTTCAGTTTTGATAAACTGAAGTTGCCATTAAGTGCTTCTTTGTAATCTAACTTTTTATTTGGATTCTGGATGACACCCCCCCCCCCCAAAGCTCTGAAACTACATAGTGCTGTGCACTTGTCCATACATCACCTGAGTGGGCTAAATATTACATCTGATGTCATTCTTTACTCAGTCCTTGACAATGGGTTCTGTTCTGAACCACAGAACAGAGACTGCCATTCCTTCCAGCTCACTCTCTACTCTCGAGCCAGGCAGTACCCATAATGCGCCTCTGAAATTATCCGAGATCTCCTTTGCCACCTCCCAGATCTCCTTTGCCACCTCTCAGACAAGACATGTTTATCCTGCTCTTGAGCGTTGGCTATTGTAGTCGTTTTTTTTGGTCTCCCTTCTATCTACCCGCTCCTCTCGTAGTTGGCGTGAGTGTTGGTGTGTTTCTTCTCCCTTCTATCTATCATTGGTAAACCTTTTAAGTACCATTGTTGGTACAATCTTACCTTTTTAGGTATTTCCCTTTTCTCTGTCCACTTTTTAAAAAAAATCTCTCCAATATTTCTGCCTTGTTGCATGACTGTGTATCCTTTACCTTCATTATAATGGCTGAAAAACTTTCTCATCCCAAGTCTTCTAAGGGCACCTCCAGTTTTTAAAAGGTGCCAGAAGTATCCTGGTAAGATGCCCAACTTTGACGGGCATACCTTGTGTGTATATCATCTGGGGAAGATTCATCTGCAGGACACTGGTTTTCTACTTGTACCTCAACTGAAAGAAAGAACAAGTTGATTTTGAAAGGAATCCTTAAATCTGGATTTGACAAGGCTATTTCTGAGTCCAGGACCGACACGCTAGCACATCTTCATCCTCATCAAAGAAGAGGCCTTCTTCGGGTCCAAGTTCTTCAGAACTGTCAAAATTACTTAAACTGACCACTGTACTTGGGAGCTCATCGGCACTGGAAGGTTTATCTGGTTCCAAAGCTAAAACTCTTATTGGAGCTGACAGCTACGTCTTCGGCACCCACTGTTTCAGCACTGAAGAAGCAATTGTGACTGCCTCCGCTCCCAAGAACTACTTGCTCTCCTATTGACCCCTTCAAAGACAGGCCACCAAGCTCCTTTTTGGAAGTGAGACCCCCTAAGTCTGTCTGAGGCCGCTATATTGAGACTGGTGGATCAGTGTCAGATGGTGAGAGGATTGTCCTAATTTCCTTGTCACACTGGCGTAGGAACCGGTCAATCCCTCCATGTCCTCCTCCAATGGTTACTGAGTCATTGGAGTCTGGTCTGACTATCCCGCGGCTATGGTCTCTGGTCCAGTATCATCCTCTTCTCAGGTTCTGAGACCTGCCTTTGAGTTCCTCTTCCTCCTGAGCATTCAGCACCAGAGGACTCCCAGGGACTAGACTCTCTGCTTGGGTCTGAGGTGCATGGATCACTTTAGTTTCCTTTGAAACCATCCATGTCCCACTGCTTGGGCCTTTGTAGCATCTACCCAGGCTTCTGTTTCGGAGGCTGCCTCTGGTTCTGAGAGTCTTGTTTTGGCTCTGGGCCCCCATCCCTCTACGTGGGGGGCTTCCGGATCATGGAGAAGGCTTTGTCCATTGGGGACTTTGTCCCGACAGGGATGGCAAAGACTAATTTCTTCATCCCCTCTGCCTGAGCTACCATCAGTCTCAACCCCATGGCAGAGGGCAGAAGTCCCAGATTACTCCCAAGTTAGTGGCCTCTTCGGATACTTCCCGGATCATCCCCCACCCCACCCAGTTAGTCCCTGCAGAGAGGAAGCACTTGAACTCTCTGGTGGAGTCCTTCACTGAAGATGCTGATTTTGACGAGTGGGAAAGTTTCACCCCAGGTCACCCCCTGATTCCTTCAGGGCATTGTAGAAATCTTGAAACAGAGGGGTGGCTGGTCCTCCATTCAACTTTCCTTGGAGTCTGTATACCTGGAGGCTTTTCATGCCCAGCCCTCTACTTCTTGGATCTCTAGCTCATTAAGTTGATCACTCAGCGGGCATGGAAGATGCCAGATACCATAGAGCCATACCGGTCCAAAGGGATTCCTGTTGATGGCCATGGTGATGGCGGCTGCCACCAGAAAGGAACTTGCTGAGGAAAGTCCAACTATCTATCCTGCTAACAAGGAGTCTAGGACTTTGGATAGATTTGAGAACTGCGTTTTATGCTTCATCGACCTTTGCTTTCAGGTCCTTGAATTATGTGGTGCACTTTGCCAGATTGGAGAGGAATCTGATCAGAGTTTTCATGTACCCTGTCAGCAGTGGCTGAAGGGGCTCGTGACAGTCACAACTCCACTTGCTACACTTGATGGCAATCTCTAACTCGTCCTTGAGGCTCATTGTGCACTCTGCTAAAGGAACTTGGACAGTGGGTTCAGGCATAGCCATCAGAAGGCACTTCTGAATGTGCTCGTGTGACTTTGCAGAGCTATTTAAAGTGTCATTTGTCAATGCTCGATTTGACGGATCTACCCTTTTTGGTCCCAAGGTAAAACACACTAGCCGGATGTGAAAAGGATGGCAAGACCCTTTCTGCCATAGGTGTATGTTTCTCTACTCCTCAGACCCTGCTCCAGGAACCAGAGAAGTGGGAGACTGGCTTAAAAAATCCAAAAGGCCTTTACAAGATTCACGAGGCAAGGACTTCCCCAGGGCAGAGGGGGAAGCAATGCAAGACTCTGCCCCAGATGCAGAAATGGACTGTAACATCAGGGATCCAGAAAACTTTCTCTGGTACTTCCTACCAGCAACCCTGATGGGGCCTGATTGCCCTTCTCCAGAGGCACCCGGGGGCCTTCTTTTTTTTGCACTAATCTTCTTGGCAAATGTTAACTATGGACAAATGGGTGCAGGGAATAATATCCAGAGGTTACAAAATTCCCTTATCACTACCCTCAAAATCTCAGATGCACCACCCAGTCACAGGGAAGCAGCTGTATTAGAAATTCAAAATCTGCTAGACAAGGGTCATCAAACAGGATCCGGATTTTACTGTAGGTTGTTTAGTGCCCAACAAAACGGGACCAGAGACCCATCTTGGATCTCAACCAGTTCAGAAAGGCAGTTCAGCAAACCAAATTCCAGATGGTCTCTGTTCAGTCAATACTTCATTCTTGGGGAAAAAGACAACTGGATGTGCTCTAGAAACCTCAAAGACTCTTACCACATAAAAATGGAAAAAAGCTCCAGGAGGCTTCTGTGCTTCCAGCAAGGAGCCAGTCGGTTCCAATTCAGAGTGCTGCCCTTTGGTCTCGCCACAGCCCCCAAGGTGTTCACCAAATGCATGGCAGTGGTAGCAGCTCATCTAAGGCTGCAAGGATTTAGAGTATTTCCATGTCTTGACAATTGGCTCCTCACTGCTACCACAAGGCATCACTTAGAACAGGCAAGAGATTACACCATACATCTTTGTACATCTTTAGGCATAACAATAAATGTTGGAGTCCAGACTTCAGCCTGCTTTCAAATTTTTCAGAGCAGCCGGGTCCCAGCAAAACTAGTTCTTCAAGCATTAGACTCCATGACAGCATCAATCACTCTTGGTCTCCTGACTAGGTATGACGTGAGTCTTGCAGTAGTTACTAGCTTCCCATTAGTCCCTGATGCACCAACCAGTCACTGCAAACAGGACCTCAAGTGGTGGCTACACTTCAGTCCGATTCTCTTAGGCCGGCTATTCATACTTCCACAGCACCCAAGCCATAGTGACCACAGATGCTTCCCAGATTGGGGGGTGGGCATTATCTGGGAAGAACAGTCCAACGCATGCGGTCCCAACTGGAGGCCAACTTGCACGTCAATGTTCTAGAGATGAGGGCAGTGCTGTTAGCACTGCAAGCATTCCAAGGTACCCTTCCTCTAGAGACTAGCAATTTCAGACCGACAACATGTTGGTAGTCTGGTATATAAACCAGGGGGAACCAAATCTTACCCATTGTGTCAAGAAGCACTCAGTTTTGGCAATGGATGGCTTTTTCCAACCGCTTTCTCACAGCAGCGCACATTCCAGGGAGCTCTAATGTAGTAGTGGACAAATAGTGGACAAATTTGAACAGAATTCTTCTCTTGTCACATGGGTAGTCTCTCGATCCTTTAGTGGTGAAAAAGATTTTTCGCCACTGGGGCCAACCTTGTGACTTTTTTGCCTGTTCTGTGAACAAGTGCAAGAGTTACTTTGCCCTAACCCCCCCCCCGGGAGTCACCCAGAGACACTCCTCCACAATTGCCCCCCACTCCCCCCCCCCCAATCTGCTGTATGCCTTTCCTCCAATTCCAGTTGTATCGCAGTTTCTAAAGAAAGCCAAAAGGACTGAAAATTCAGTAATCCTCATTACACCTTCTGGCCTAACAGGTTTGGTTTAGTTTCCCTTCCTTTGGTCTCATTTAATCCAGAAACTGTGGATTCTAGACCCAGCTCCAGCTTTGCTAACTCACCCAGAGGACATGTTTCCGAATTTCCAGCATCTCAAGCTCTGAGTGGCTTCTCCAATTCCAATGATTGCCAGGCATTCTTTTCTGTCCTCCAGTTCAATGAATTACTGTAGCTGATCTCAAATCTTCTACTAGGAAACTGTATCAAAGCAAATGGAAATAATTTGCTAAATGCACCCTGGATTAAGGACTAGACCCTTTATACCAGTCCTATTCATGAAGGTTTGGATTAGATTTTCTAGCTACACTTTACCAATCTCTCTTTTTTTTCTGCATCTGCAATTAAAGTTAATCTAGCAGCAATTTTGAACTTTCATATAGGACTAAATGGTACTGCTCCTCAGTCACCCAAACTTTGTAAAGCATTCTTATAGGACTGCTAATGGCAAGATCTCCATTTAAAGAACCTGCATCCCCTTGGGATCTAACCATTGTTCTCCAGGCTGTTACTACGACCCTTTTTGTACAATCAGCAACTTGTGACTTAAAACATTTGTCTTGGAAAACTTATTTTTGGTGGCTATCACTACTGCAAGAAGAGTATCTGAGCTTCAGGCCTTATCTTCCACACCAACTTACCCAATATTTCACAAAGAGTTGCACTTTGAAGAAATCCATCCATCTTCTTAACAAAGGTTGTATCTAAAACCAACCTTAATCAGTCACTGCAATTGCCAGCTTTTTTTTTATTTTTTTTTTCCTAATTTTTCTAATGAAGGGGAATATGCCCTTCATGTACTTGACGTGCACAGGAAACTACTTTTTTATCTTTACAGGACTAAGGATTTTTGGAAATCGAATCTGTTATTTGTGGCATTCCCTCCATCTGGTTAATCCAGTTTCTAAGGTTACCTTGGCTAAATGGCTTAGACTGCATCACTTTCATTTATCATTTTAAAGGACTTCAAACCAGTTCAAGCCCATTTAACTAGAGTGGTGGCAACTTTTGCAGTTTTTTCATGCCAGAGCATCCCTGGGTGACATCTGTGCAGCAGCCACATGGTCTTCTCATCGTACCTGTATCAGGTCTCGAGGGGACTAGCATCCTCTGGCTCTATGGTGCTTAGAAATATTCTTCCATGAGACCTCCCAAGGCTAAAGTAGTTGGGTACTCTGTCCCACTGTCAAGGATTGAGTGAAGATTTGACATCCGATAGTTTTCTTACCATAACATTCCATCTGTGGTGTCCATCTTCACCAATCCTTGACATCCCCACCCTCCTTCACCCATCCTGAGACTTGGTGGACCGAAGAAGTCCTTGGCTAGTTTCTTAAAGATTTGTTTCTGACTTCTGTTTGTTGTATCTGTCTCAACCATAATTTCATTTAATCTACCACTTTCTTGGGCAAACTCTATCTGAGGTGATTTCAGAGAGGAGAATTATGGGTAGTGCCTGGCTCGAGAGTTTGAAGAGCACGAGCTGGAAGGTATGGCAGTCTGTTCCGAGGATCAGAATTGAACCCACTGTCAAGAATTGAAGACTTCCAACACAGATGGAACATTATGGTAAGACAGCTTCTTTTTGTGCAAGTTGTAGTAGCTCCGACCCCAAGTGTCACTGCTTTATCTGAAACCTGGCTAAAGCACAACTCCATGTACCTCATTTCAAGACTTCTATGGTAGTACTTGGTTGGAGGCTGACTCTGTACTCATTTGGCTGCAGACAACTGCGTCTTGCATACTGATCCCCCGCTATGTTGGAATACTTTGGTCATGATTTTTGTATAGGTATTGGCTGTATTTCTCCCCTCCTCTTCTGAAGTATTCATTTCTTTCAGATCATAGTGAATGGATCTGTAAATCTAACTTCTAGGAGAGGAAAACCTAAATGGTGACCAGCTTTTCCTAGTAAACTCTGTGGTCTAGTGCAACTAGCCAATTCCAGAAATATTTCGGGTAGAAACCCCCTCTGCAGAAATGCCTTTCTCATTTCCTCACTGCTATAAGTCTTTCAAATGTTCTGCATAGTACTAAAGGTGGAGAGTAGGTGGCAGTAATCACGTAAATCATTTATAGCCCCTGCTGTCAGTGGCCTCTCCTCACCCCCTTCTCCCACAGAAACACGTGTGGGCACAGTGTTGACCTCTGTGCCTGGGTTAATTGGGCTGATTTGAGCTGCTGTATTAAGTGGGAGGTACTTGCCTGCTTGACCACAAAGGATTAAGTAGCAGGGATAATGCTTGGAAATCAGTAAGCTGTATGTTGAAACTTTGCAGTAAAGAAATAAAGCCAAACAAGACTTGCATGTCTTGCAAAAGTCTGTTCAGCTCTGATGTTCTTAGTGTTTCACTGTTGCAGTCATATTACATTTGGGTAATCTGCTGGCAGGTTGCCCTCAAGTCGGCCTGATTAACAAAGTCTTGGGTCCTGCGTCGGTTGCTGTACCTTCATCCATGACGTCAGGTCGTCGGGGGTATAAAACATGCAGCCGATGCCATTACATCAGTCTTTCTTGCCACATGCGGTGCCCAAAGCAGAAGCAGTTCAAGTGCCGTTCGGCCAACTCTTGAAATTTTTGTTTTAGAGTTTCAGAACCAAAGTCTTCAACTAAAAAGCCAAGTACTCCGTTGGGGAAACTTTTTTTTCTTGCTCCTTACCGATGTCAGTAAAAGTTAATAATTGCATTACTTGTGGGAAGCAGATACTTCATAAGGATTTTCATTTGTACTGTATTCCTTGCCTAGGCCCTGACCACAATGTACCTTGCTGTCTGTTTTGTGCTAAATTTAATCAACACGCTATTAAACGTCTGTATATTTTTGCTTCAAAATATTTTGGCTTATGTTTTAATTATCCAGAAATGAACAATCAGACTACAGGAATACCTAAAAAAAAACGCAAAGAAAGAGGCCGTCTAGGTCCAAAACTGACTACACTCCTAAGCCAGTCGCCAGTTCGCCGGTACTCTGGTGTTTTCGCAGCCCCTGATACCTGCTACTTCTGATTCACAGGCCTCTACGGAGATGCTTCAGTTATGGAACCCGCGGATGTTTCTACCTTAGATGGGTCTGGAGCCACTGTGCAGACACGGCTTCTGAGGGTGTTTTCAGGCCTACAGATTTGTATATTAGATGCCATTTTCAAAACTAAAGGCCAAAATCTAAATCTGTCTTTAAAAAAAAAAAACTACGCCTGGGCCACGTGTGCAGGCCCCTATGCCTCAAAAACAAATTATCAAAATGGCTGAAGATTGAATTACTCTGATCAGGGGTAGCCAACCCCCCCCCCCCCCCCCCTTCTAAGAGGCCTAGGCAAGACAGAATCCTGTTCAGAAGATTCATAATCAATTTCTTCCTACTCTTCTAATGAACAGGATTTGTCTATACCTACTTATGAGGACTCTGCAGAAGATTCCATTCCTTCGGCTCCTCCCCCTGAGGATTTTCCTTTTGGGGAAACTTTACATACCTTAAGGGAACATTTCCTCTGGGAAAGTCGGGACTTCTCTGAATCTAAAGAGACTTGGGGATTTTCTTCTTCCTCAGCATAGGTCTTTGGCTATACCTCCTGTTCTAGACATTGTTGATGTTTTTTCAGAATCTAGTATGGCTCCTGATTTTCTGCCTCCGGCTCTTTGTAAGCCAGACAGATACTACTGTGTTCCTGACTCCCACAAATTCCTTTTCAAAAATCCTCTTGCAGATCCTGAAACCATTTCTCAGTGTCCCAAGGGGCATTAAGGCCTCTACTGCTAAAAATCCTACCCTTTCTGATAGAGATTCCAGGGCGCTGGATAAATTGGGTAAGAAGGTTTACACTTCTGCAGACTTGGCAATCAGGGCGCTGGATAAATTGGGTAAGAAGGTTTACACTTCTGCAGCCTTGGCAATCAGGGCTTTAAACTGTCAATTTCATATGCTTAAATATCAACAGCATATCATGGGACTGCTTAAACAGAAAATGTTAATTTCTGACTGTGGAAAATAAAGATTACAGGATTTATTGCATTCAGCTGAACAAGTTGGAAAACATACTTTGCAATGTGGTTTTGATTCTTTGGAGGCCTCTCGCAGGGCTGCCGTAACTGGGTCTATGCTGAGAAGGCATGCTTGGCTCAGAGCAAACTCTGCCCGATCATGTTAAAGCAAAATTGTTGGATGCTCCTTTACAACAGGACAGTCTCTTTGGAAATCAGGCTGAAGAAGTTTTAAAGATGGAAGATAAAGCTAAATCTATGCAAACTGTGAAAGACTTCTTACAAGTACAACCTCCAAGATTTATTAGGCACTGGCCTGCTAAGAACTGGTCCTTTCCAGTTCCTTAGAGAGACACTCAAGTCAATTCCAAAGGCTCCAGGTTTGTCACAGGGGACTTTAAAAACAAAACAATGGCAACTTGTAACCCAGGACAAATGGGTTTTAAATATAGTATCCCAGGGATACAGATTTCATTTCCACACGTTGCCAATGCCAAACGGATGGCCAGACCTGCCCCCAAATCAGTGGACAGAGGCCCAGAAACACAAGTACTGTCCCTCATGAACATGGGAGGCTATTCAACCAGTACTAGAAGAGGAAAAGGGGCAAGGCTTCTATTCAAGACTCTTCCTGGTACCCAGAAAAGACAAATTGTGGCATCCAATTCTGGACTAATCTACTCTAAACACGTTTCTGGACATTCCAAAATTCAAGATGCTGATTCAACAGTTAATTCCTATGCTAGGCAAAGATGATGCCTGGTTGGTAACTCTAGACTTAAGAGGCTTACCTGCATATCCCAATCAGGGAATCTTGCAGAAGATGCCTCCACTTGAAAGCAGGCTACTTGCATTACCAGATCTTCGTGTTTCACTGTTGCAGTCATTTATACCACGGTCATGTGGTATATAAACGAGCAGGGAGGCACTTATTCTTGCCCCCTTTGCAGACTAGCCATGACTTTGTGGGACACCGCATGAGCCCTGCAGAACTGCAGTGGCAAAGTCTGCCCTGGATTTAGAGTAGTGGTAAATGATAGTGATTTGTAAAGGTGTGCACTGAACTCAAGGTAGCCGCCTCTAAAATGTCTTTGGTTGGTACTCCCCTGAGGAAGGCTGCTGAAGTGGCTGCTGCTCTGGTTGAATGTGGCCTAATGCCCTTAGGCACTGGCTTGCCATGTTGTGAATAGCAGAAACTAATGTAGTGGCCTATCCACTTAGAAATAGTCTGCTTTGAGATATCCTTTCCTTGTGATCCTGCAACATATGCCACTAGTAGTTGCTCAGTCTTTTTGAAAGCTTCGCTTCTGTTCAAGTAGAAGTGTAGTTGTCTGCATGTCCAAAGAATGCAGAATTCCCCCCCCTTTATTCTGTGGGTTTGGATAAAAAGTAGGCAGAATGAATAGCTTGGTTAAGGGCCACACTGGACACTATCTTAGGCATAAATGTCTGGTTTGTCCTCTGAGAAACCCCTGTCTGGATAAAAAATGATAAAAGGTTCCACAGCCATGATTGCCTGTAGCTCTGAGACTCATCTTGTAGAAGCTATTGCTAGGAGCAGAGCTGTTTTCCAAGATAAACTTTATATCAGCTGTAGCGGCTGGCTCAAAAGGAGGCAGGGTGAGTTTTTCCAAGACATAATTGATGTCTCCTGAAGGTATTTGTGATCTCCTTGGAGGCCTCAAGTTTTTGGCTCCTCTGAGGTACTGCCTTAACAAAGGATGAGAAAATATTGGTGGCTCTGTATTATAATGAGCCGAAATGGCAGAGGCATGAATTTTAATTGATGAAAAGGATAGGCCTTTGTCCAGCATCTCAGTTAAGTATTGCAAAATCTGAGGAATATTTGGTACAGCTGTGTCAATTCCTTGTGCCTGGTTACAAGCACAGAATCTTTTCCATTTTCCAGCGTAAGATTTTCTGGTACTAGGCCTTCTGGCCTTCAAAATGACATCCATCACAGCTTTAGTGAGAGGTGTGTTTTGTATGACTACATTATCAGCCATGCTGCCAGATTTAAGGTCTTTAGCTGGCTGTGCAGGATCTGATTGTTTTGTTGGGATAGTAGATGAGGTATTTGAGGCAAGGTCCAAGCTGGGCATTGATCCAGGTTCCTTAGAATTGGATACCAGTACTGGCGGGCCAGTCTGGGGCAGTCAGTATCATCTTTGGCTTCTCTTTTCTGACCTTTAGGAGTACCTTGGGGAGGAAAGGCAGTGGAGGAAAGGCATATACTGCTAAGCTTTTCCAGCTGAAAGATAGGGCATCCACTTTCCATGCTTGTCTGTGATAAGTCCTTGTGCAGAATCATTTTAGTTGGTAGTTGTGAGGAGAGGCAAATAGATCTATGTCCGGGCATCCCCATCTCCTTGTTATCATACTGAAGACTTGTGGATCCAATTTCCACTCGTGGGGATCCATGAGGTTTCTGCTTAGTCTGCCAGAGTATTTATCTTTCCTGGCAGGAATTGTGCCTGCAGATGTATTTAGTAAGTCAATGCTGTGTCCCAAAGTCATGGCTAGTCTGCAAAGGGGGTAAGAATGAGTGCCTCCCTGCTTGTTTATATACCACATGACCGTGGTGTAATGACTGCAACAGTGAATACACTCTAACATCTACATTTATGGTAAGTGTACACAATTGTACTTTCTCTGCACTGCCCTTTGGCTTATCTACTGCACCCAGGGTCTTCACAAAGTGCCTGACTCCAGTAATTGCATTTTGCAGGCAAAGAAATATTCAAATCTATCCATACCTGGACGATTGTCTAATTCAGGCAGAGAACAAGGACATTCTTCTTCTAAAACATCTGACATTTGTAAAAAGGGTTCTAACTTGTCTAGGGTACACAAATGAAAAGAAACCACAGCTGGTACCCTCTCAAAAAAAAATTACATTCCTGGGTGCAAGCTTGAATAAAACTGCCCAGATGGCTTACCTTACACCAGAAAAGCAAATTCATTTGGTAACTAACTTCAAACAGGTGGCCACAAAAGCCCTGCTATCTACAAGACAAATTCTGCAAGCCTTTGGGTTCATGGCCTCCTGCATTCTTCTAATTCCATATGCAAGACTGCATATGAGGAAACTTCAGTGGTAAGTTTATGGAGTCAGCATTGTCACAGCCTGGAAACTATAATTCCTATCATACCTTGCCTGCAACTAGAGTTCCTTTGGTGGGCCGAGGCCTACCACCAAAACAAGGGACTACCTTTCAGACCACCCCTGCTGCCCAAACACCAACAGACTCATCAGACTATGCATGGTGGGCTCACCTGGCGGGGAAGTGCATTCAGGGCAAATGGAACACAAGTCAAATGCACCTGCATATCCATCAAAGAAATGTTCGCTGTACAGAATGCTCAGACAGCCTTCAAGGGCCACATTCTTCCAGGACAACCAATGGTAAAGACTGACAACACCACTTATGTGGTACATAAACAAGCAGGGGGGTACACATTCTTACTCCCTCTGCAGACTAGCCATGGCATTGTGGAACACAGCCTTGAGCTACCAAGTGCACCTACAAGCACAATTCCTGCCAGGAAATTTAAATACACTGGCAGATGGACTAAGCAGAAACCTCATGGACCCACGCAAGTGGAAACTGGAACAAAGGATTTTAAACATGTTGACAAGCAAGTAGGGGAGCCCAGATATAGACCTGTTTAGCTCTCCCCAGAACTACCAATTGGACAGATTTTGCACAAGGACTCCCCACAAACAAGCCTGGAAAGTGGATCTTCTGTCCTTCAGCTGGAAATAACTATCCGTTTATGCCCCCCCCCCCCCCACACACACACACACACACACACACACACACACACACACACTGCCTCTGCTCTCCCAAGTACTACCAAAAATCAAACCGGACAAACCAAGGATGATTTTGATTGCTCCAGATTGGCTGTGCCAACAGTTACCCCCTCCTGCCCAGTGTGTCATGGTTCTCCATGGCACCTGCCTCGGACTCCTTCCCTGCTGTCTCAGAAGGAGAACCAGATTCTGCACCCTCAGCTTCTAACACTGAACCTTGCAGCCTGCCTATTTACTTAATCTCTCCTTTGCCATCCCTCAGCAAACCTGTGATAGATATCATTTTAGAGGCAAGGAGGCCTAGTACTAGAAAATCTTATGCTGAAAAATGGAAGATTCTGTGCCTGGAACCAATCTCAAGGGATGAGCACAGCAGCGCCCAGTTTACATCAGATTTTACAATACTTAACTGAGGTGCTTCACAAGGGCCGGTCTTAAAATCCACGCCTCAGCCATTTCAGCTCATTACACAGAACCTCCCCTCTTCTCTCATCCACTGCTCAAGCAGTTCCTCAGAGGGGCCAAAAATTTGAGACCACCCAGGAGAGCTCAAACCCCAGCCTGGGACCTTAACTTTGTCTTGGAGAAACTCGCTCTACCTCCTTTTGAGCCAGCTGCTACTGCAGACTTAAAATTTCTTTCTTGGAAAACAGTTTTCTTTTTAGCAATCCCTTCAGCTAGAAGGGTATCTGAATTACAGCCCCTTATGGTAGTGGAGCCTTTCATCTTTCAAGCGGACAGGGTGTCTCTCGGAACCAATCCATCCTTCATGCCCAAGGTGGTATCCAGTGTGGCTCTTAGTCCATTCATTTGCCAACCTTCTTTCCCAATCCACAGAAAGAGGAATGGATACTGCATTCCTTAGATGTGCACAGACCACTTAGATTATACTTGGACAGGACTAAACCTCAAAGGAAATCTGAACAACTGCTGGTGGCATTTGCTGCAGGGGCAGAGGGGAAAGCTATTTCAAAGCAAACCATTTCTAAATGGATAAGCTATTGCATTTCTGCTGTAAGCACACTCCACCAAGGCTGCATCTACCTCTACAGCCTTTCTCAGAGGCGTCCCTACCAGGGACATCCTAGAAGCTGCTACCTGGAGTTCTGTACATACTTTCACCAAGCATTATAATTTGCTAATTTTCTCTAAATCCAGAGCTGGCTTTGCCACTGCAGTCTTGCAGAGCCTTATAGCTGGCCCTAATGCTATCTAAATTTGTCCTCCCAACCATAGTTTTGGGAATCTACCCAAATGTAATGATTGCAACAGTGAAACACTAACCTAGTACAGTTGTGTACACTTAACATAAATATAGATGTTAGTGTATTTGCTGTTGCAGTCCTGGTTTACCCTCCCCTCCAGCCTCCTAACTTCTTTTGGCTATACCTCTACTTTACTATGCTTGAAAGCCTTTTTGGTGTATTTGCTTTTTTGTTGGAGGTATATCTTTGTACTTTTATATTTAATTGCTTCCCATGGGGGGGGGGGGGGGGGCACCTGACATCTGGGGCAAGAAAAACTGATGTAATGGCATCGGCTGCATGTTTTATAGCCCTGACGACCTGACGTCATGGAAGAAGGGACAGCAACCGACGCAGGACCCAAGACTTTGTTAATCAGGCCGACTGAGGACTACCTGCAAGCAGATAACCCAAATGTAATGACTGCAGCAGTGAATACACACCTAATATCTACATTTATGGTAAGTGTACACAACTGTACTTTAGCATTCTGTAAGAATTTTAGACTTCTGCATTATCCGGCACCTTGTCAAATGTCTGTAAAATGGCTTTTTCACAATTCCAGACAATTGCACTTTTAACACTTCATTCCTGCAATTTTTTCTTGAATCTTTAACCCTTTTCCTTAACATTTTCATTCTCTCCTGTTGTCCTTGCAGCCCTGTGATCGGAAAACAATTTCCGTCTTTTCTCACGTCTTCTGAAGAAATGTATAAATGTTCATTACTGCAACAGCAGTAGCCTTGGCTATAAGGACCGTGCTTTGCCAAAGGTATAATAGCCAGGCAGCTTCCAAGCACCCAGACTGTCCGGCAGCTTGAGCTGAACTGACTAAAATCCAAGTCTGGGTGCCAAGCCGTACAGTGATTTACTGCTGCTGAAGTTTTCTCCTCTAAGGCTTTTGAGGACAGAGTGCTTAGTGCTGTTCCTTTGCTGGGCATATAAGTTCCAGTTTGGGGGGGGGGATGAATCATTTTTCTTTTTTTTTTTTTTTCCAAGAGGGTTATTTTTAAAACTGGGAGTTTTTTATTTCAACACTCATGAGACTGTCCTACTTTTAAACAGCACTCTTTTAAACAGACAGGGAAAGCTATGTAAAGTAACCACCTTTTTGTCTGGAGAATTTTTTTTACTTTTCAGGGGTCTGGCAAAGTGTTCAGTGAAAATAACTAAATGCTTGTAGTATTTACAGGCATTTACTCATTGTCTTCCCTGGGAAAGAGGCACCATTTTCAGCTTCACCATGGAACAGCGTACCAGTCGCACAGTCTGTCCTTCCAGTCCCAAAAAGTAAAGCAAAAAGAGGCAGTCAACTAATCTAAGAAGGGTGGCGAAAGCCAAACACACTGGCTAGGCTTGTAAATGCCTTAGGGCAGATAGCCTAGTATCAACCTATGAAAAAGCCTTTGCCACTATAGCAGGCTAGCAGTTTGCCTCAGCCACAGGAGGGTGGCTCTGCTGTGACTGTTGTACCTCAGACCACTCCTCTTTTACCCTGGATCCTTTAGCACCTACAGCTACTCTGGAACCGTGATTAGCCACATCCTCTGCAGCTGTTGGTCTCCTCTGTGGGCAGGGGAGAGACAATTGTCAGTCCTTGGAGAGGGAATGGGGAAGGCTTCCCACTTGTCAGAATGGTATACCTGTCCTGTAGATACTGCTGTCATTAGTAACATGGTTGACTCTTGTTCTTGACAGTAAAAAAAAAAAAAAAAGTGTCATTTGTATACTCGCTTCCTTAAATGGGTGTAGTTTTCTGGTTGTGCTTGGGGGTTTAATTCAGGCTGTTGCTTCTTGCAAAGCAGTTTCTGGTCTAAAAAGATTTCCGATTCTAGATCTGAACCGGAAGATAAAGGGTCTGATTTAGACTTCGAGGAGAGCTCCGTTTTGGATTCTCACTGTAGAGGTTTGCATTAAGAATGTGCCACTTCTTCAATGGGTTGTACACCTGAGTTTTTAGTCCCTCAAATACGGAGTTACAGAAGGAATTTCCAGAACCCTACTGCCTTTCCTCTTTTTTGACTGCGGTGGTGGTGCTCCGGTAGCGTTGTCGCCTCACAGTAAGACATTGTCCTGTTCGATTCTCAGCTAGAGCGTCTTCTGTGTGGAGACATGCGTGAATGGGCGTACCTTCATTGAAGGTTGTGCATCAGGGCCGGCAACTCAGCATGTAAAAATCTACTGCCAATCATTAGCGGACCGGAGTTCCGCTGTGGAGACTCCTAACCTGGAAAAGCCGAAAGACACAACAGCAACAACTGCCTTTCCTCTTTCTTGTCTAAGATGTATATGCCTGCAGTTTTACTGATGGTCAGCAAGATGCCACTAAAATGGCAGAGGGTATTTATAAAAGTGGTTGTACATTATTCCCAAACCTAACGCAGCAGCTATAGGTTTAGTTTGTCCTGCTGCTGCTAAGCAGTGTGATGCCAGTTGTACCCTTTCTGATGAGGATGTATGGGAGAAAGTGTTGGTCTGAATTCTCAGGCTCATATGGTCTAATGGAAAGTGTGAGTATTGTTTTATTTACTGTTGCTTGTGAGGAAAACAGTTTTGTATTTTCCTCTATTACAGAGGTCACACTGTTCATTATCTGCCATGTGTACAACGCCGATACCATTTCCAGGGCTTTTAGTCACTGGTACTGCTGGTTTGCATGGTTGCATTCTCAGAACCTTGCATGTTTAAAAATGAGATTTTAAATCCCTCTTTGGATAGAGTGGTTTTGGATAGAGATTTCTTTCTGGCCCCTCTACTGCAGAGGTGATCAGGATGTGATGAAAGGAGTAACACTGATCCAGGTAACCTCTGATATTCACTCCAATTTCCTGCAAAAAGCAGAATAAACAGTCTTGACTAAATGCAGTTATACAAATGTTTGAGGAAAATGGCAAGGGGTTCCAAAAGAAGCCTTGAACCTCCCCAAACCAAGGACAGTCCAACTCTTGAACTTTCAAGAGACTTTATTACCCTGGCCCCCTTTTTATCTTCCAGAAAGTCTGAATATCCATCTCTTCTCCCCCCCCAAAAAAAATGTGTTCTGAAGATCATTCATCAAGGTTTTGTATTTAGCTGTAGTACTGTCTGACTTGCTGTTCTCTGGATGCATTTGACTGTTGCTGTTCTGTCTGCGTTTGATTTTGGATTGGAGTTATTTAAGGTTTAGTTACTCCCATTTTTTTTTTTTGTTGCATTTTGAGTTGTTTAGTTTGGATGTCTCTGCTAAAATCTGTTGTAAAATTTTGCAGCTGGAATACAATCCAGCTAATTAGTGGGAGGAGCTGAGAAATAGCATTACTACAAATATTTAGTGGCATCTTTAACTGCTGTGTTGTGACTTGCTGTTCTCTGCCTTGACTATTGCTGACCCTCTGTATTCCCCTTGTGCTTAAACTTGTGGCTTTTGAGTTGCCCGACCCTACTTTACATCTGACTTTGGACATTCCTCCACTCTCATTTTATCAGCTTATTCTACCGAGTATTGAAATATTGAAATGAATTGGGAAGGCCCCGGTCTCTTAAATCTTATTCTTTTCTATTTTGTACCTTCTCACTTACTAAAAATGCACTTTATTCAACTATTTCTTTGTGTTTATTCCTGTTTTATTTAGCTTTTTGGTGCATGTTGGTGTTCATTTGCGTTTTAATCTGCTGCGTTTACCACTACTTGTTATTGCATTGTAACTGTTCTAAGCCTCTTGGTTCTGATTTAAGCATTTGAGCTGCTGAGTATTTGTCTTTAAATTAGGCAGGTTTGTGGCAGGAGAGGATAGTCTACTCCCCTTCTGAGCTGGGAATTGCTGATTTAAGTCTTATGCCTTTATTTGGCTCGAGGGCTAGCTTGTTTGACATTTAAATCTCTGTGCATGAGACATCTGGCAGCCACGCCACTCAGTGTTGCTGGTTTCTGCCAGACTGTTCAAAAACTAAGACCTGGATTACCATATCCACTGTGTTGGCAACTTTTTGCTGCATTAATTGAGTTTGTGTTTAATATCTATCTGTACTTTTGACCTTTTTTAATTAGAACTGCCTTTGTTTCTCTTTACTGAGAGAAAGGAGACCTTGGTTATTTTCTGGCCTAGGATTGTGTAAAGGAAAGTATGTGCCCTTTATTGTCCACAGGGCCTTGTTTGTGTTTATTAAATCTCTGCTGCTGAGTCAGTTGCACAAAGTGTCTCGTAACCTACAAGCTCTGATGCGTTTGAAGACCACACTACTTGAAAAGAGTGTTGCTGCTTTGTTACTCTACAAAACCTAAGACTTTACCATATCCAGTGTTTCTGCAGTTGGTGTTTGTCACAGCTGCATTAATTGAGTTTCTGACTGGTTGTGGTGGGTATTCTTGGGCACTATAGCTATTGCCATATGTTACAGTATTAGAGTGGTGTAAATACACTAATGCTGGAAGCAAAACTATTCTACAATCAAAACTCATCCTGTAGAGGTTCTGTGGCTACCACACAGGGTAAAGGACACCCACACTTCCAGGTTAGTAGCCACACATGAAGCATCAGAGACCATATAGGTGCAACTAATCATAGGCAAAACTGCTATACAACTGGTAGCATGTTACAGACCACCCTCCCAATCTCAAGAACCCCACTCAGCCTTCCTGAAGACATTGGAGGATATGAATGTATCACAAAATACCATCATACTGGGAGACTTCATCTACCCAAACATAGATTGGGTACATTATTCTAGCCCTAATACCCTAGCCCAAAGGTTCCTGAAATTCATAAATTCAAATGCACTGGAACAACTGGTCACCTCTCCCACTAGGGGAGATAATATACTAGACCTGATGATCACAAACATGGGGACAAAATGCTCCACACCGGAAGTATACCCCTCACTGGTGAGATCTGACCACAAACTAATCACCCTGGATATACATATCCCACATCCACCCCTAGCACAAAAGACCACAGTGAAAAACTTCTCAAAAGCAGACTTCACTCTTCTTAAGACTGAGATGGTATCCTTTAAGCCCACTGTGCCAGTGGATACCACATCCCACAATGCCGAATCCTTCACAAATGCTTTCTACGGACATCTCCAAGAATGCATGGATCATGCAATCCCAAACCAATCCAAGTCCCTCTCCACCAAAGGTAAGCGTCCTGTCTGGTGGACCTCAGCCATAAACAAATTGTATAACAAAAGAAGGAAGCTACTGCACGTCAGAGCAAAATCCCATGAAGGGAAGACATCTCTGATCAACATTGGCAGAAAACTACGTTCTCTCATAAAAACATCCAAGGCCAACTTTGAGAGAAAAATCGCTAAGGACACTTAAGATAACCAGAAAGCCTTCTTCAGCTATGTTAGAAACCTGGACGGAAACCCTCAGATATGCTCAGAGTTGGTTCAAAACAACAAAAAATACACTGAACCCACAGATATTGCCAACATTCTGGCTGACAGGTTCAGTGCAAATTTCTCCCCTCCTTCACCCCCAAAAGAAGAAATACTTATCCCAGCTGAATGTAATCTCCCTGTCATCTCAGATGTCCAAGTGAGAACTGCCCTAAACAAAGCAAAAAACACAGCATCATTGGGACCTGACTGTATCCTGGGTTGCGTGTTACGTGAACTCCAAGAGGAGCTAAACCCACACATATAAAAATGCTGTTTAACCTTAGCCTTACTTGTACCTGAACACTGGCGTACAGCAACAATGGTCCCACTCCACAAGGGGGGTGCCTCTACAGACCCTGGAAACTACCGCCCCATAAGCTTAACCAGCCTGGTCTGCAAAGCTATGGAAAGAATCATTATGGAACTCATAAACAGAGACATAGGGGACCTGCAGACACTTGACCCCACCCAGTTCGGCTTTGTAAATGGCAGATCCTGCCTTTTAAACCTGGTTGACTTTTTCGAAACAGTCACTAGAGCCATTGATGAGGGCAAAGCAGTCCATACAGCATACCTGGACTTGGCTAAGGCCTTCGACACAATATCCCACTCAGGCATCATAGATAAGCTCAACAGCTTAAAAGTAAACCCTTATGTCACTAGATGGGTTGCAAACGGGCTAAAGGACAGAACCCATAAAGTTAAAATCACTGGAGCAAGTTAAGACTCAAAGCCAGTCACAAGTGGTGTCCCACAGGGATCTGTCCTGGGACCCCTCTTGTTCGGCATTTACTTCTCAGATGTTAAAGCAAACCTGGGAGGGCTGTGGCTGACAAAGTTTGCAGATGACTGCAAACTAGGCGCCATAGTCGATACACCAGCAGAGAGAGACATCCTACAAAAAGCCCTCACAGAAACGGGCAACTGGTGCCGGAGTCGCGGCCTTAAACTAAATGCCAAAAAATGTATAGTCATCCCCTTTGGGAAAAACAAAGTACCCACAAATTATCACATAGACAGCAACCCACTGAGTACGGAAAAAGTAATCTGAGACCTAGGGACCCAACTCGACAGCGACCTCTCTTTTGACACCCACGTTGCCGAAGTAGTCAGAAAAACATTCTACCTTGCACACCTCATCATGAAGGGATTCACATCCAGATCCAAGGATGTCATTGTACCCCTATATTCCTCCCTCATCAGACCCCTGATGGAGTACAATGCCCCATTTGGTATGTACCTCACCCGGCATTTGCAACAGCTGGAGTGACCACAAAAGTACCTCACCAAGAGGATCAAGGGTCTCCAACATTTGTCTTATTCTGCCAGACTAAAGAAACTTCAGCTCTATTCAGTAGCATACCGCCTGCTCAGAGGTCATCTCTGCCTGATGTACAAGGCCATGTCCAATCAGGATCTGATGGACATGCTCCACCTCAAAAAATCCAAATCCATCAGGACCACGAGAGCTAAAGACTTAAATCTCGGCACAAGTATGAATAGGACATGCTGGAGGGATAGATTCATAACCCAGAGGCTTCCCATGCTTTGGAACAAGATCCCAGTTCGTATTGGGCAGAGCCCCTCACTGACTCTCTTCAAGAGAGATCTTGAGTGGATGGGAGATCGTAAGTTTACCCCAGGGGTCACATCTGTGTCACTGCTAGACAGGGGCACAGTAAACTAATTCTATTATATAAGGGGACCTTCATTGTGTCACTACTAGACAGAGGCACAGTATTCTAAATTTATTCTGTACATTTTTTGTACCATTTCATGGGGTGGCAAAAGCCACATCACTATGGCTAGGCTTACAAATGCCCCAGGGCAGATAGCCTAGTACTATACTATGAAACTATAAAGCTACTTGTGCTGAGGCATTTACAGGCAGCCTTCCTAAACGAGCAAGACCTTCTCTACAGCACAATCCAAAAAAGGGTCCTCGTGTAAACACACCATTAAAATACCACTTTGCTACTCATAACAATGCTGTATCTAATGCCTTTACTGCCAAGTTCTTAAGGCAAACCAGTGCACAGATAAATTTCCTGATGATTGTACAGTGAGGCACAGCAATGTCCCCACTCACCAGACTAAGGAGAGGGGGTCACTGTTTGTTGCCTTTCTAGCGCTAGGATCCATCAAGTCACACAGGCACTCGGTACATTGAACCACATGTACTACAACTGTTGTACATTATGTTGGTGTTAATGACCTGAATTGTACTTGTGATTTTGTAAAGCAAGACATGATCGAGCTCTGATTTGTGTTTTCAGGTAGGTATGAGCCTAGCACTGAGCAGCATGCTGCCTTCATGGATGATGCCATGTTGCCAACAGAATTTTTTTTTTTTTTTTTTTTTATGGCAGTTGGCTTAGCTTGTCGGTCCAATAAGGCTACATTATTTTAAGGCCTGGGAGGACATGATTGACCACTCTGCTAGGCATGGTCTGTACTTATCCCCTGTAGGCTTTTGGATATTGGCAAAGATCTTTTCCACCCCATACAGTACCTTTTTTAGGCAATGCCAAACTGATATTCCTTTGTAGGTTCAGTTAAATTGGGGGTTTTATTTGAAGGTAGTAGTGCTCAGTGCTGAAGTTGTGGTAAAGTCTACTCTCTGCACACTTTGCTCTCCCTGAAGAGCATAGACATGTGATAATGGAGACGTGGTTTAAAGTCAAAGTACCCAGGCTGTGCAAGGTTGTAATGCCTTTAACACCTTTGGACCAGCTTCTTTACAAGAGGGAATTAAAGGTGGGGGAGTCTGCCTATACATTAAAAACCTCACATCTGACTAGTTGGTATACAACTGTTCAACTCGCCATAAATTGGGTCTCTTACATACCCTTTAATAGGAAACCTATGCTGTCTTTCAGGGTACTAGAGTACCTTACTGTTCAACCCAGTGGTCTTCATGGGGGAATCTCCACTACTCTCTCTGATTGGGCTTGTGCATTAGAGGTGGGGTAGGACTCCCAGAGATTCCGAAGTTAATACCAACATCCTGGAAAAGTTGGCCCATTCTCCTACAAGGGGTGCAAACAGCCTTGACCTTATACTCGTGAACATTGAGTAGGAAACCTATCTCCCCATGTAATAGGTTCATAGGTCCATAGATGGTACTAGGCTAACTGCCCTTGTGGGTCATAAGCATAGCCAATTATCCCCAGTGAGAATTAAACCCAGTACCCTGTGTCTGTAAGGCAAACACATTAACCATCATGCCAACCTCCCACCCCCATAAACCACCTCTGCAAGGCTCAAACCTAGGATCCTGCACACCATACACAGTGATTTACCACTAAGCCATGCTGGTCAGATCTGTTGAGCAAGGACAAGGCAGTTTTGCTAAGAATAAATTCTGGGTACCCTAGAAACCAAAAACCTTCAGGAACTATTCAAAGGCTAACCTGGCCTAAGCAATACATTGGCTAAAATTCCATGCACCTCCATAATATATGCTGAGCTATTTACAAAATCCCTATTCAGCCATAGTAACTTTATAGAGCAAGTTGTGCCCAACGACTGCACATGGCTTACTTCAACCTGGCAAATGCTTTTAATACAGTACCCCACTCAGGCCTTCCAGAAAACTTCTCTTTGGTATAGATTATCACCTGTTGGATAGCCAACTAGCTCACTGATGGGACCCAGGAGATCAGTAGTTGAGACCTCTTCCCCCAAGAGGCTAGTCACTAGCTGAGCCCTTCAGGGCTCTTTACTGGGCCTGCTCCTTTTTAGCATCTGTTTTTGTGACGTGGAAGCAACCCCCAGCTTGCAATCTGCAAACAGTTGGCCACATACCTTCAGGGTTTATCAAGACCCCTGCAGACACTAGCATTCTTCAAGAAGGCCCATCTCTGACTAACAAATGATGCCGAAGCTGTAACCTTAAACTCTGTTGAGGAATGCATAATTGTACCATTTAGGAAGCTACCCGTCCCATCTAATTTCCATGTTAATACGCCCTAAGAGTTGACCCAGTGGTCAGGGATCTGGGTATGCATTTTGGCCTTATCTTTGACCACCAAACATCTACAGTAGTAAGGAAATCACTATTTTGCACAACTTCTATAAGTAAGGGCATGGCATCTAGGTCCAAAGGTAATTATCCCTCTACTCTGCCCTTATCAGACCAGTTGTAGAGTACAGTGCTCCCTTTAGTATGGATCTGACCAGGCATATGCAGAGACTAGAGTGTCCTCTGTTACCTTACAAAAAGAATACAAGGTGTAATAAACCTGTTTTACGCAGTGTGCCTTTAAAGCCATTTCTCTCTACTAAATCTCTTGTAGATTGCTGATGGGTGATCTATGCCTGGATTAAGACATCTGTAAACCCCACATTTATTAATTGCCTGTATATTTGTAAGTCACAGTACCAGAAATGTAAAGTCTAGGGACCTGAAATTTGTCTGCAACTTGGAACAGAACATCCTGAAGACAGATGTCTGGAGACTGCCCCTCCTGTGGAACAGACTTCCCATCCTTGTGAAGCCAAATTAATCTGTTACCCAATTTAAGTGTAACCTAGACCAGTGGATGGGGAATAGAAAATCTGCACCAAGCCTGGCACCCATATACCTTATGGCAGAGGTAGCTTTTAAATGCCTGAACCTCCTTGTCCTGTTTGGATACAAGACCTTCTTTCAGGGCAACTTGTGTATGCTTGGAAAGGCCCTACCAGGTTGTTAGCCCAGTAACAATCTGTCAATCCATAAGGTTACAGATGGCAGTGGGAGGAAATTTCTCCTTTACAGGGGGAGTTATTACTTATCTTCAAATAAGACTTGTTTCCTCCAGCTCTTTGTCCTATGCTGTACCAAGGAGTTGTGGAAGCCGTTCATTCCAGTGGAGAAGAGGTTTTAAAGGATATTTTGGTGCCAAGGAGAAAATGGAAAAGCATGCAGGAATATTCCTGTCCTGGGGGGGGGGGGGGGGGAGTCTTTCTGACCACCTGCTCCAGGGCTCCATGCAGGAATCTTGCCAGTTGATCAGAGAGGAGACAGAGGTCTACTTGAAAAACTCTCCACAGAAAGCCTTGGAAGACCCTCTGATCTAGTTTCCATTCATGAGGGTCTGGTATGAGCTTGCTCAGCTTGTATGCCACACAGTTTTGCTCCTACAAAATGTAGGATGCCTGTAGGGTGAGATTGTTGTGAAGCTATATCCCACGCTAACATGGCTGGTCTACAAAGGTGGTATGACCTGGTTCCCCCTTGTCTGATATACCACGTGACTGTAGTGGACAAGTTGACCACGTGACTGTAGTGGGCAAGTTGACCACGTGACTGTAGTGGGCAAGTTGACCACGTGACTGTAGTGGGCAAGTTGACCACGTGACTGTAGTGGGCCAGTTGACCACGTGACTGTAGTGGGCCAGTTGACCACGTGACTGTAGTGGGCCAGTTGACCACGTGACTGTAGTGGGCCAGTTGACCACGTGACTGTAGTGGGCCAGTTGACCACGTGACTGTAGTGGGCCAGTTGACCACGTGACTGTAGTGGGCCAGTTGACCACGTGACTGTAGTGGGCCAGTTGACCACGTGACTGTAGTGGGCAAGTTGACCACGTGACTGTAGTGGGCAAGTTGACCACGTGACTGTAGTGGGCAAGTTGAAGAGGTCCCTAGGACCAAAGATTTCAGAGTTGAATGCCTTGATCAGAGCAAGCATGTCTTTGGATATTTATGTACTGGTTTGCTCTTGGCGTCCCACATGCTGCATTTTTATTCCTCCTGAAACTGCTCCCCAAGCTAAGTCTAAGGAATCCAGTGACTGCTTTGGAACAAGTAGGTAAAAGCAGACCTGGATTTAAGGAACTGCTGTCACACAAATGATTTATCTTTTGACAAGCCCCAGATCTGGGATTTAAAAAGATTAAAGGGTGTTGGGCACCCAAAGATACTGCAGATCCCCCTGGCAATACTCCACATGAGAAGGATGCAGAGCTATCCATGAGAATCATAGAAGTAATGAGGCTTAAAATCCTGAGGCATTCTCTTGGTGACAATAGCTTGAGTAGAAAACCTTGGAAATCTTTCTTCCTATGGTAGAAAAGCTCTTAGAACTGAGGTGTCCAGTTGACATCCCAGGAATGCAATCCTGTGTGGAGTCTTGTGTTATCTTGGAATTTAAGCTTGAGATTCTTGACCCTTTCTTTTCTTTGCAGAATCTTTCAAAGTCCTTTAAATGTCAATTACCTGTAGCTTGCAATGAGATACAATTGGTGCTAGACACTAGACTGTCCGCTGCACCAAGTGCTCACAAAGGGTGAGGCAGAGGGCAGTGATTCTCCATTTTGGAAATGGCCCAGGAATTTACACATACTGGATCTACTCGCATAAGAACAGGGGTTGTTTGATGCATGCAGACATCGGCTTCAGTTGACTGCCTGGTTGATGGGGCTGAATTCATTTTAGATACCCGTTTACTGAGTATGCGCAGTAGGAAGTAATGGAGGCAAGAATGTTTGCTACTAGAAAATCATGTGTTGGCAAATGGAAGAGGTTTTCTAGTTGGTGCCACCAGCAAAACCTGCACCCATTTGGGCCAATTCTCTGGTTTTATGGTGTTTTTGAGTTGCTGTCCTATGATTCTTTATCGAGGTCCTTCATCTGCCATTTTAATAATGCCTGCTTATGGGTCCTCTTCAGTGTAGTCTTGTGTCAGTATTTTGAAAGAGTTTGCACTAGAAGCCTCTGAGTATACCAGTGGCCCCTCCTTGGGACCTTAATTTTGTGTTGGAAGCAGACACTTGATCCATTTGAACCATCTGACCTGACTTACTTGAGGTTCTTAACATGGAAAATAATTTTACTGATTGCACTGACCTCTACAAGAAGGATATGACTTGCAAACCCTTGAGTCAACCCTACTTCATTTTCCACAGGGGCAGGGTTTCTTAGAACTAATCTTTTTATGCCTGAACTAATCCTTTTTATGCATAAAGTAATATTTGAGTTTGAGTTTACATTGAGCTGAAGTATCCATACCCCAGTTTTCTTTGCTAAACCTAAAAATGTGAGAGACCGACTAAAAACAGTCAACCTGTGGTGAACACTTCTTTCTAAATTGCGGTGTCCTACTACCTTTTACTCCCACCACAATAAAACTGTCCCAGGCATGGTTAAGGCTCACTCTACCAGGTCTTTGACGTAACCTATGACCCTTTTGGAAAGGGTTGAATTCTAGAAGTAATAACTTGGTCCTCTGTGCCTACTCTTAAAAATAATTCTAAACTAGACTCCCTTTTCCAGGCCTAAGAAAGGCTTTGTTAGGACCATTCTTCGGGAGCTGCTGAACCATTCACTTCCCACCACACAATTCTTCTAAACTATTGTAATCCAGCCATACAACTTAGGCTCCTAGAACAGTGATCATAAAGATGAACACAGTACAGTTGTATAAGTAAACGTTACCATAACAGTAAATATTTGATCAGTGCAGCAGTAGCCACTTTCTGTCCCTTCATCCACCTTTCTTTTGGTTGAATTTTTTTCCAGTGGGTGGACATGTATCTTTTACCTAGCATTGTCCTTTTGTGACTTGGCCTCCCTCTCTGGCATGAAAGCCTTTCCACCCAAACCTGACTTTAGTCCAATGAGCGAACTGGGTATGGGGAAGGTGCCCTGAACCTTTGGAAGCTGGCTGTTGTATCCTTATGTAGGGTGTAAGCCATTTAGCTTGAGCTACTGCTGCAGTGATTATTCTAGCACCTGTTTTAAGATTAATTACACAACTGCCAAAGAGTAAATCCTCTGCAGTAAACCACTCTGTTCGAAAAATCCAGTGGGGAAAAAAAACTGCAGCAGAAGCACAGCAAGTGGATAAAACAAGCCAAGACTTTAATAAATGATTAGCACTTTCGCAAAACCACTAATCACTTGTTACTAGTGCAATTCAAAGACTAAGAATGTTATTAGTCTTACTTTTTAAAAACTATTTTTACAAATGTATATCTCTACATCTCAAAAAACATGCAGTACATTAAAATTCTACAACATTATTTAACTTTTTAAAACTTATTTCGTCAGCCTTCTGGATTTTAAATCTGGCTGTATAGAAACATAATCATTCAACCCATAGTCTTGATGTGTTCAGTCTAAATATCCATCTCAACTCTGCCTGTTCTGTAGACTTCTAACACTGAGAACATAAAAATGTTTCTCTCCTTTCTCGGTCATGTGTTTAGCAATGGCACTGCAGGTTAAACCCCTACTTGCACAGTACAGATGCTCTAATTCTCTCACTTAATATAAAGTTAGGGCAAAGGCTGACCTGTAATATAAAGAACTAAGTGTATGTTGCCCTATGATAGAAAAAACTGCTTCAGAAAGCAACCAGAAGTTTTAAAGTGCATAAAGCGCTTTTTATTTAATAAAAATCTAACTTCATGTAAGAAGTTTGATTTTTATTAAACAAAAAGCGCTTTATGCACTTTAAAACTACTGGTTGCTTTCTGAAGCTTTTTTCTATTTTAATAGTTTATTTTGTGTTTTTTTCGGTATGTTGCCCTATGCACAGTCTGTAATCAGATGTTCGTGTTACACTGCTGCAGTCATTACACTTGGGTTATCCTGCAGTCAGGCGGTCCCGCAGTCTGCCAGAGTTCCAAAGTCTTGGTCCGGCGTCGGTTGCTGTCGCTTCTTCCCTGATGTCAGTGCGCCAGGGGTATACAAGATGCATCCGACGCCATTTTCTTCAGTCTTTCTTGCCGCGCAGTGCCCGAAGCAGAAGCGGCTTGCAAGTTCCGGTCGGCTGACTCCTGAGATTTTCGAAGTCAAATTTCAGATCCGAAGTCTTCAATAAAGCCAAGTACCCTGTTGGGGAAACTTTTTTTTCTTGCCTCAGACCTATGTCAGAAAAAGTTAATTGTATTTCTTGTGGGAGGCAAATACCTCCTAAGGACTTCCACCTCTTACTGTATTCCATGCCTAGGGCCCTGATCACGACGTCACTAGCTGTCAGTTTTGTGCTAGATTTAACAAACGCATTATAAAACAACGTTTTGATTTTGCTTTGCACTACTTTTGCCGAAGGTTCAATTATACTATGCCGTCAGATCAGACGACGACTGCAATTCTGAAAAAACGCAAAGACAAGGATAACGACAGGCATCCAAGGTCCAAAACAGACTAAACCTCTTCTAGGCCAATCGCCGGTTCTCAGTGAGGCGCTTTCGCAGCCCCTGACACCCGCTACCTCAGGGCCACAGGCTTCCTCCGACTCACACGTGGAGACAACTGGGCCTCTGGGACAACTGGGCCTCTTGGAAACTAATCCCTCAGATGGGTCCAGAGCTGCTGAGCAGGCATCGGCTTCTGAGGGTGTTTTCAGACCTTCACAACTTACTATTAAAACAGCCAAGACAAAACAAAAACACCATTAAAAACAAAGAAGCAAGTACAGCATACTCCTGGACAGTCCTCCATGCCTAAGAAACAGATGCTTAAAATGGCCGAAGACCTCATTACTCTAATCGGGTTCCCCATCCCCCTCATGAGAAAAGGCCTAGGCAGGATACAGACCTGATTCCTCTGATCATGTTTCCATTTCCTCTGATTCCTCTTCAGACCAGGGATACTCTCTACCCCCCTATGAGGATTCTGATGCTGAAGAATCTATCCCTTCAGCCTCTCCTCCTGGGGATTATTCTTTTGGGGAAACTTTACATACCATGAGGGAGCATTTCCATTGGGAAAGTCAGGATTATTCAGAATCCAAGAGAAGGCTCAGGGATTTCCTTTTATTGCCTCAGCACAGGCCCCTGGCTATTCCGCCTGTGCTAGATATTGTGGATGTGTTCTCTGAATCCAGCTCATCTCCTGATTCTTTTCCCCCTGCACCAGCCAAGCCAGATGGGTATTAGAGTCCCTGACTCTCACAAGTTTCTTTATAAAAACCCTTCTGCAGATCCAGAAACTATTTCCCAGGGTCCAAAAGGGGTTAAGGCTTCCTGAGTACCAACAATATTTAATGGCTCAGTTAAAACAAAAAATGCTTTCAAGCTCAGAAGCTCCTGACTGTAAAGAAATGCAGGATTTATTGCATGCAGTTGAACAGGTGGGAAAACCTACTCCTACGATGTGGTTTTGATTCTTTAGAGGCCTCTTGTAGAGCCGCAGTTACAGGTTCTGTGATTCAAATACATGCTTGGTTAAAAGAACAGAGTTTACTTGATCATGTTAAGGCAAAATTATTGGATGCTCCTTTACAGCTTGATACCTTGTTTGGTGTTAAGGCAGAAGAGGTGTTAAAGAAAATGGAGTATAAAGCTAAATCTATGCAAACAGTCAAACATTTCTTGCAAGTACAGCCACCTCGATTTAGCAGAAATTGGCCAACAAACAATTGGTCCTTTCCAGTGTCAGACAGGCCACAGAGAGGCAGATACAGACGCCCAAGAGGCAGATCTCAATCCCAAGGCTCTAACAGACAACGACAGTGGGGCACCTCAACCCCAAAAGGAGGTGAGGACAAGTCTCCCTTACAGGAAACTGTCCCAATGACTTCCCCCTTCGTACGCCAAGCACTTCCCTTTTGGCAGCCCCCTTAGGGGGAAAACTAGCACTTTTTTCTCAAAACTGGCAAACAATCACCCAAGACAAATGGGTTCTGAATATTGTGTCTCAAGGTTACAGGTTCCACTTTCACACTTTACCAAGGCTAAAAGGAATGCCAGACCTGCCACAGAATCAATGGACAGAGGCACAAAAACAAATTTCAGCCCTCATGGACATGAGAGCTATTCAAAAAGTACCACAACAGGGACAAGGATTTTACTCAAGACTCTTCCTGGTCCCCAGAAAGGACAAGGCCTAGAGACCCATACTAGACCTTTCAACTCTAAATACTTGCCTGGATATTCCGAAATTCAAAATGTTGCCACTACAGCAGCAGCTTCCCATGCTGGGAAGAAGGCTTGGCTAGTTACTCTGGACCTCAAAGAGGTATACCTGCATGTCCCTATCGGACAAAATTGCAGAAGATACCTCAGATTCAAAGCTGGTACAATGCACTACCAATTCTCTGCACTGCCCTTTGGCTTATCTACTGCACCCAGGGTCTTTACAAAGTGCCTGACACCAGTAATTGCATTTTGCAGACAAAAAGGAATTCAAATATATCCATACCTGGACGACTGCCTCATTCAAGCAGAGACGAAGGACATTTTTCTAAAGCATCTGGCGTTTGTAAAAAGGTTGCTAATTTCTCTAGGGTACACAGTAAACGAAAAGAAGTCAAAACAAGTGCCCTCTCAACAGATTATATTCCTGGGTGCCAGTTTAAATACAATGGCCCAGATGGCTTATCTCACGCCAGACAAAAGTTCAGCTAACTCAATATTGCCAATTACTGGCAAAAAAAGTCTAGTCTCCCTGCAAGAAAAATTCTGCAGGCCCTGGGATTCATGGCATCCTACATACTACTACCATATGCCAGACTGCATATGAGGAAATTACAATGGTACGTAAAAAGTGTTTGGACTCAACACTCTCAGTTTAGAAGCAGTAATACCAATGATTCCCTGCCTACAACAGGAGTTTCGATGGTGGGCACAGGCATGTCACCTAAACAAGGGTCAGCCTTTTACTCTACCCACAGCCAGGCAGACTCTAACAACGGATGCTTTGGATTACGCCTTGGGAGCACACATGGCAGGAAAATGCATTCAGGGCAAGTGGACCACAGACCAAATGTATCTTCACATCAATCAAAAAGAGATGTTGGCTGTTCAAAATGCCTTAACAGCTTTCAAGGACCTTCTGCATCCAGGACAATTATTATTAAAGATAGACAACACAACAGTAATGTAGTACATAAACAAGCAAGGGGGCACTCGCTCTTATCCCCTATGCAGGCAGGCCATGACCTTGTGGAACACAGCTCTAACGTATCAAGTTCATCTGCAAGCACAATTCCTCCCAGGAAAGAAATACTCTGGCAGACTATCTAAGCAGAAATATCATGGACCCTCATGAATGGAAATTGAATCCGCAAATCTTCAGCATGGTAATGCAAAAATGGGGATGCCCAGACATGGATCTTTTTGCCTCCCCACTGAATTGCCAACTACAAAAATTCTGCACAAGGACTTATCGCACACAAGCATGGAAAGTGGATGCTCTCTCGTTCAGCTGGGAAAACCTAAAAGTTTATGCCTTCCCACCACTGCCTTTCCTTTCAAAGGTACTCCTAAAAGCCAGACGAAAAACCACACACAGATGATCCTGATTGCTCCAGACTGGCCATGCTAGCACTGGTACCCAATCTTAAAGAACTTGACTCAAGGCCCACCATGGATTTTGCCTCCAATTCCACACCTGACTCAACAAAACAATCGGATCTTGCACGGTCAGCTCAAAACCCTAAACCTGGCTGCATGGCAGATTCATTAGTCAAACAGGCAACACCTCTCTCTAAAGCTGTTATGGATGTCATTTTGGAGGCCAGGAGGCCTAGCACCCAGGAAAGCTTACTCAGAAAAATAGAGATTCTGCGCCTGGAACCAGGCTCAAAGCCTTGACCCCCTTGTCCCAAACATTCCTCAGATTTCTCAATATTTAACTGAGATGCTGGACAAAGGCCTATCCTTCTCATCAATTAAGATCCACGCCTCTGCCATTTCAGCACATTACAACACGGATCCTCCTTTATTCTCTCATCCCTTGCTAAAGAAGTACCTCAGAGGGACTAAAAACAAGACTGCCCCGGAGAGCACCAACACCAACTTGGGACCTCCAATTTCATTTTGGAAAACTGACACACCTTTTGAGCCAGCCAATACAGCCAATCTAAATTTTTATCATGGAAAACAGCTCTGCTCCTGGCAGTAACTTCAGCACGAAGAGTCTCAGAGCTACAGGTATTAATGGCAGTGGAACCTTTTATAATTTTTCATCAGGACAGGATTTCTTTAAGGACAAAACCCTACCTTTATGCCAAAGGTGGTATCTAGTGTGGCTCTTAACCAAACCATCCATTTGCCAACTTTTTATCCAAACCCCCAGAATAAAGGGGAGAAACTTCTGCATTCTTTGGTCATACACAGGCAGCTATGCTTCTACTTGGACAAAACAAAAGCTTTCAGGAAAACTGAGCAACTGTTTGTAGCATATGCTGCAGGATCACAGGACAAGGCTATCTCCAAATGGATAGGACACTGTATTCGTTACTGCTACACACAGCATGGAAAATCGGTCCCTAATAACATTAGGCCACATTCCACCAGGGCAACAACCACTTCAACAGCCTGTCTCGGAGTACCTACCATGGAAATTTTGGAGGCTGCAACTGAATTCAGTGCACACCTTTACCAAGCATTACCACTTGCCTCTTTACTCTAAATCCAGAGCAGGATTTGCTACTGCAGTTCTGCAGGGCCTCCTAGCCAATCCTAACTCTTTATAGACCAGCCACCCAACCTTGGCTTTGGGATTCTACCTAAGTGTAATGACTGCAGCAGTGTAACACAGTGAACATAGTACAGTTTTGTACCTACCATAAATGTAGATGTTAGTGTTCACGCTGCTGCAGTCCAGGTTACCCTCCCTCCATCCCCTCTGTCCTAGCTGGACTTATCTGTACCTTTCTGTTCTATATAACCTACCAATATGTATTGCCTACCTACTTGGGGGCACCTGACATCTGGGGCAATAAAAACTGAAGAAAATGGCATCAGATGCATCTTGTATACCCCTGGCGCACTGACGTCAGGGAAGAAGCGACAGCAACCGAAGCCAGACTAAGACTTAGGAACTCTGGCCGACTGTGGGACTGCCTGACGGCAGGATAACCCAAGTGTAATAACTGCAGCAGTGTGAACACTCTAACATCTACTTTTATGGTAGGTACAAAACTACTGTTTGCATGGGTAAAACTAGGTGTTTAGGGGAGATAATGAGGGACAGTACAGGTGTGTAAAATCTTACCATAACAGGCAATGTCCTTGCCTTCACTGTTGCAGTATTCCTTACTAATGGGATTCCGTGACATGACCTCCGTCCCAGCCAGTTTTGTAAAAGATTTCCGTTGCTTTAAGGTACGCTGAATGTCACCTGCTTACTCCTTGCATAAGGTAGGGCATAAAGGTAGTGTACTATCCTCTGAACATATGGGCCCCAGTAAGAACAGCAGTCCAAGGAAAACAAAGGAGAATCTGCACTGGGCCAGAAAGGGAAAGACCATGGGGAGTGAACTGCAACGGTGAAGGCAAGGACTTCTACCATTGTAAGATTTTGCACAACTATACTATGTCCTTGCATTCACTGCTGCAGTATTCCTTATTAATGGGAACGTGCAAAAGTTCAAGAAGAAACCTGGGAGGAGGAAGCAGCAGAGCCCTCCAAGAAGCCATGAAGAATGGCAACAGCAAAACCAGCTCTAGCTCTGGAGATGCCATCCAATTGGTAATGTTTGGTAAAGGTATGCGCAGAAGTCCAGGTAGCAGCTTAAAGAATAGAATTAGCTTCCAAGCCTTTGAAAAAAAACACCAGAAGAAGCCACCACTCTAGTGGAATGACCCTTAATGGAGCTCTCTCCATGAAAACTGTAACAAAAGGAAATAGCCTTTGAAATCCAAGTGGAAATAGTTTGCTTGGAAACAGCCAAACCTAAAGACCAAGGGTGAAAGGAAACAACTGGTCAGACTTTCCTGATGGCTTTAGTTTTATCCAAATAAAATCTGAGCTGTCTAATAGAAAAACGGGGGAAACTTATGTATGCAACAGACCGGCAGTTAAAACAGCGTTCGGGCTAGTGGCAAAAGTTCAGAGGATAGTACACCTGAATGTCATCTTTATGCCCTACCTTACGCAAGGATTAAGCAGGTGACATTCAGCATACTTTAAAGCAATGGAAATCTTTTGTAAACTGGCCAGATGGAGGGCTTCATGGCAGGGAATCCCGTTGGTAAGGAATGCTGCAGCAGTGAATGTAATGACATCTGTACTGTGCATGTAGGTGTTTAGTGCCATTGCTAAACACAATTGAGAAGAGACACATTTTTATGTTCTCAGTGTTTGAAGTTATACCTCTTGGTGTTAGGAAAGGGGATTTGACCAATGCTAAGAACAGGCAGAGGTGATGGATGTTTAGACTGTGCACATCAAGACTATGGGTTGATTGTTTCTATACAACCAGCCTTAAAATCCAGAAGACTGAAGAAATAAGATGTTCTTCGTGTTTCACTGTTGGTCATCATATTTCGGTTATCTGCTTGCAGTAGCCCTCAGTCTGCCTGATTATCAAAGTCTTTGGTCCTGCGTCGGTTGCTGTCTCGTCTTCCATGAAGTCAGGTAGCCGGGCGTATAAAGCATGCAGCCGATGCCATTACATCAGTCTCTTGCCGTGCGGTGCCCGAAGCAGAAGCAGTTTGCAAGTGCCGAGCGACTCGTGAAATTTTCGTTTTCGAGTTTCAGAAACGAAGTCTTCAACTAAAGCCAAGTACCCCGTTGGGGAAACTTTTTCTTGCTCTAAACTGATGTCTGTAAAAGTCAATAATTGTATTTCTTGTAGAAAGCAAATACCTCCGATTTTCATTCGTACTGTATTCCTTGCCTAGGCCTTGAACACTACGTACCTCACTGTCTGTCTGTTTTGTGCTTAAGCAACAAATTATTCGTAGTCTGTATATTTACGCTTAAATATTTTAGTACTCTGTTCAGTTATCCAGATATGTCTTTGGTTAGCCATCCGAATACAGACATTCCAAAAAAATGCAAAGATAAAGACAAAGGCCGCCTAGGTCCAAAGCTGCCGACGACACTTCTAAGCCAGTCGTCAGTTCGCCTGTAGTCAGGCGCTTTCGCAGCCCCTGATGCCCACTACTTCAGATTCTCAGGCCTCTACTGAGACTCATTCGGAGTCTGGTATGCCGCGAGATGCTTCAACTGTGGAACCTGTGGATGTCTGTACCTTGGATGGGTCCGGAGCTGCTGTGCAGGCATCGGCTTCTGAGGGTGTATTCAGGCCTACTGACTTGCATATTAAACGGACGCCATCTTCAAGGCCCAAGTCTCGAACCATGCCTAGAAAACAGACGCCCAGACAGCATGGTCATGCCTCTGTGCTTAAACAAATAAGAATGGCTGAAGACCTTATTACTTTAATCAGGGGAAGCCAACCTTACCCCCTTCCAAGAGACCTAGGGCTGAATTTGCTTATGATACTTCTGACCAGGATTCTGAAATTTGTTTCCTCTGAACAGGATTTACCCTTATCTACCTATGAGGATTCTGATGCAGAGGACTCCATTCCCTCGGTCCCCCCGAGAGGATTTCTCTTTTGGTGAAACCTTGCATACTCTTGGAGCATTCTCGTTAGGAAAGCCAGGATTACTCCGATTCTAAAAAGTAGCTTAGGGATTTCTTACTCCTGCCCCAGCACAGGCCTTCAGCTATCCCTCCTGTATTCGAAATTGATACCTTTTCAGAATCTAGCTTGGCCCCTGACTCCTTACCTCCTGCACCCAGAAAACCTGATAGATATTACAGGGTTCCCGACTGTCATAAGTTCCTTTTTAAAAATCCTACTGCGGACCCTGAGACCATTTCACATGGACCCAAGGGCATTAAGGCTACTACTGCCAAAAATCCTACCCCCTCTGATGGACTCCAGGGCACTGGATAGATGGGGTTAAGAAGGTGTACACTTTTGCAACCTTGGCCATTAGGGTCTTAAATTGCCAGTTTCATATGTTAAAGTATCAGCAGCATATTATTGGATTGCTTAAACAGAAAATGATTATTCCTAACTGTGCTGAAAATAAGGATTTACAGGATTCCATGCATTCTCCTGAACAGGTTGGAAAACATACTTTGCAGCGTGGTTTTGATTCACTAATATTGCAGGGCTGCTGTCACTGGGTCTGTATATGGAAGGCATGTTTGGCTTAAGGAGCAATCCTTGCCAGATCATGTTAAAGCAGAATTGCTGGATGCTCCCTTAAATCAGGACCACCTGTTTGGCAACAAAGCAGAAGTTCTTAAAGATGGAGATAAAAGCGAAATCTATGCTAATTGTTAAAGATTTCCTACAAGTACCGCCTCCAAGGTTTAGTAGGCATTGGCCCTGTAAGAATTGGTCCTTCCTTTGGTCCCAGTTTACGCACAGGACTAAACAGTGGGGGGCTCCCACTTCCAAATCAGGGAGTAGTAAGACTCTCCCCCCCCCCCACCCCCCCAACATGGTAAACTGTCTCAATGACTTAACTTTAAAACTTCCAAGCACTTCTCAACTGACTGCTCCTTTAGGGGGAAAGATTGCTCTGCAAGCAAAAAACTGGGAACTCATTACCCAGGACAAATGGGTTTTAAATAGTTTCCCAAGGATACAGATTTCACTTCCACAAGTTACCAACCCCAAAAGGTTGGCCAGATCTACCCCCAAATCAGGGGGCAGAGGCTCAAAAGAAAGTACTCTCTCAAGCATAAAGGCTATTCAAATTGTACCAGAAGAGGAAAAGGACTAGTTTCTACTCTACTTTTCCTGGTACCCAGAAAAGACTAATCATGGTGTCCTATCCTGGACCATTCTATCTTAAACACCTTTCTGGTAATTCCAAAATTCAAGATGCCAACTCTTCACTGGTTGCTTCCTATGCTTGGCAAAGATGCCTGGTTGGCAACACTGGGATGTGCAGGTAAGCTTCCTTTAAATCCAATCAGGGAATCTTGCAGAAGATACCTACGCTTCAAAGCAGGCTACATGCACTATCCGTTCTCTGCACTGCCTTTGGCTTATCTACTGCGCCCAGGGTATTCACAAAGTGCCTAGCTCCAGTCATTGCATTTTGCAGGTAAAGAAATATTCAAATATACCCATACCTGGACGATTGTCTAATTTGGACAGAAAGCCAGGACAGACATTTGAATCATCTGGCATTTTGTACAAAAGGTGCAACTTGTCTGGGGTACACCATAAACGAAAATAAATCACATCTGGTACCCTGTCAACAAATTATATTCCTGGGAGCAAGCTTTAACACAGCTTCCCAGATGGCTTTCCTCACGCCAGAGAAACACATTCATTTGACAACTTACTTCAAAGTAATGGCCACAAAAACCCTGCTGTCTGCAAAGCAAATACTGCAAGCCTTTGGGTTCATGGCCTCCTGCATCCTACTAATTCCATATGCAAGACTGCATACGAGGAAACTACAATGGTATCTAAAATGCCTATGATGTCAACATTCTCAGGACCTAGAAGCAATGATTCCTATCGTACCTTGCCTACCATTAGAATTCCTTTGGTGGGCAGAGGCCTGCCACCAAAACAAGGGACTACCATTCACTCTACCCCCTGCCGCCCAAACCCAACAACAGACGCATCAGACTATGCATGGGGGGCTCACCTGGCAGGGAAGTCCATTCCGGGCAAATGGAACCCAAGTCAAATGCACCTGCATATCAATCAAAAAGAAATGTTAGCTGTACAGAATGCTCTGACAGCCTTCAAGGACTACATTCTTCCAGGACAATTAATGGTAAAAATGGACACCGCCACTGTTGTGTTACGTAAACTAGCAGGGGGGGGTACCCATTCTTACCCCCTCTGCAGATTAGCCATGGCTCTGTGGAACACAGTCTTGAGCTACCAAGTGCATCTACAGGCTCAAATTCTTGTCAGGAACACTAAATACACTGGCAGATGAACTAAGCAGAAATCTCATGGACCCACACAAGTGGAAACTGGAACCAAAGACTTTCAACATGTTGATAAACAAATGGGGGGAGCCCAGATATAGACCGGTTTGCCTCCCCACAGAACTATCAATTGGACAAATTCTGCACAAGGACTCCCCACAAACAAGCTTGGAAAGTGGATGCTCTGTCCTTCAGCTGGAAAAATCTATCTATGTTCATCGTGTTTCACTGTTGCAGTCATTACACTTGGGTTATCCTGCTGGCAGGCAGCCCGTAGTTGGCCCAAGTTCCAAAGTCTTGGTCTGGCATCTATTATCACCTCTTCCCTGACATCAGTGTGCCAGGGGTATAAAAGTTGCAACAGACGCCATTTTCTTAAGTCTTTCTTGCCGCGCGGTGCCCGAAGCATAAGCAGTTCGCAAGTGCCAGTCGGCCGACTCCTGAGATTTTCAAAATTGAATTTCAGAACAAAAGTCTTCAATAAAGCTAAGTACCCTGTTGGGGAAACTTTTTCTTGCTCCAGACCGATGTCAATAAAAGTTAATTGTATTTCTTGTGGGAAGCAAATACCTCATAAGGACTTCCACTCTTACTGCATTCCTTGCCTAGGCCCTGACCACGACGTCACTAGTTGTCGGTTTTGTGCTAGATTTAATAAACGCACTATTAAACGTCTTGTTTGATTTTGCTGTACATTATTTTGGACGATTTAATTACATAATGCCGTCGGAACATCCGACCGGAATGTATAAAAAAACGCAAAGACAAAGAAGGACTGGCATCCGAGGTCCAAAACCGACTAAGCCTTTTCTAGGTCAGTCGCCGGTTCTCAGTCAGGCGCTTTTGCAGCCCCTGACACCCGCTACCTCAGAGCCACAGGCTGCAACCGACAGCCACGTGGAGACAGAGGCCTGTGGGAAACTCAAGGTATTGGGCCTACGGAAAATATACCCTCAGATGGGTCTGGAGCCGCTGAGCAGGCACCGGCTTCTGCGGGTGTTTTCAGACCTTCACAGCCAACAAAGCTACTACAGCAGCAAAGGCAAAGTCAAAAACACCATTAAAGACAAAGAAACAAGTACAGCATTCTCCAGAACAGTCAGCCATGCCTAAGAAACAGATGCTTAAAATGGCCGAAGACCGTATTACTTTAATCGGGGGCTCCCATCCCCCTCCTGACAAAAGGCCTAGGCAAGACACTGATTATGATTCCTCTGATCAGGTTTCCATTTCTTCTGACTCTTCCTCTGACCAGGGCTATTCTCTCCCTCCCTATGAGGACTCTGATGCTGAAGAGTCCATTCCTTCAGCCTCACCACCTGAGGATTACTCTTTTGGGGAAACCTTGCACACCATGAGGGAACATTTCCATTGGGAGAGCCAGGATTATTCAGAATCCAAATAAAGGCTCAGATTTACTTCCATTGCTTCAGCACAGGCCCTTGGCTATCCCCCCTGTGCTTGATGTTTTTACTGAATCCAGTCTGTCTCCAGATTCTTTACCCCCTGCACCAGTTAAGCCAGACAGGTACTACAAGGTCCCTAACTCTCATAAATTTCTTTACAAAAGCCCCGCTGCGGATCCAGAAACTATTTCTCAGGGTCCAAAAGGGGTTAAAGCTTCCACTGCCAAAAATCCTGTCCCGTCAGAGAGGGATTCCAGAGCTCTGGACAGATGGGGGGGAAAAAAGTTTACACTTCTGCAACTTTAGCTGTAAGAGCTTTAAACTGTCAGTTTCACATGCTTAAATATCAGCAGTATCTCATGTCATTGTTAAAGCAGAAAATGGTTACAAATACAGAAAGTCCTGACTGTAAAGAAATGCATGATTTATTGCATGCAGTTGAAGTGGGAAAGCATACTTTGCAATGTGGTTTTGATTCATTAGAGGTTTCTTGTAGAGCTGCAGTTACAGGCTCAGTTATTCGAAGACATGCTTGGTTGAAAGAACAAAGTTAACCTGACCATGTTAAAATGAAATTATTGGATGCTCCACTACAGCATAATACTTTGGTGTTTTAAGGCAGAAGAGGTTTTAAAGAAAATTGAGGATAAAGCAAAGTCCATGCAGACTGTGAAAGGCTTCTTACAGGTTCAGCCACCTAGATTTAGCAGGAACTGGCCTTCAAAAAATTGGTTCTTTCCAGTGTCTGACAGGCCACAAGAGGCAGATACAGACGCTCACGAGGCAGATCTCAGCCCCAAGGCTCCTGTAGATCTAAACATTGGGGTTCTTCAGCCCCCAAAGGAGGAGAAGACAAATTGCAACCTTACAGAAAAGTCACAATGACTTCCCTCTGCAAATGCCAAGCACTTACCAGTTGACAGCACCCCTAGGGGGAAAGCTAGCACTTTTCTCAAAAAATTGGCACATGATCACCCAAGACCAATGGGTGTTGAATATAGTTTCTCAAGGGTACAGGTTCCACTTCCACACGCTTCCAAAACCAAAAGGAATGCCAAACCTGCCACAAAACCAATGGGCAGAGGCACAAAAACAGATTGCAGCCCTTATGGATATGAGAGCCATTCAGAATGTTCCACAAGAACAGGGCCAAGGTTTTTACTCATGACTTTTCCTAGTACCCAGAAAGGACAAAGCATGGAGACCAATACTGGACCTGTCAATCCTAAATACTTTCCTGGATGTTCCAAAATTCAAAATGTTAACACTACAGCAACTCTTGCCCATGCTGGGCAAAGAGGCTTGGCTAGTTACTTAGGGACGTGCAGGTATGCCTCGCGATCCAATCAGACAATCGTGCAGAAGATGCCTCAGATTTATAGCAGGCTCAATGCATTATCACAAAATGCCTGGCACCAGTGATTGCATTTTGCAGGCAAAAAGGAATTCAAATATATCCCTACTTGGACAACTGCCTTATTCAAGCAGAGAGCAAGGACGTTCTTCTAAAGCACCTGGAGTTTGTAAAAAGATTACTAATTTGCCTAGAGTACACAGTAAACGAAAAGAAATCAAAACTAGTGCCCTCTCAAGAGATAATAATCCTGGGTGCAAGCTTGAATACAACTACCCAGATGGCTTATCTCACACCAGACAAAGGCAACTGACTCATTACTTTCAAATATGGCAACAAAGACCCAGCTCCCTGCAAGAAAAATTCTGCAGGCCCTGGGTTTCATGGCATCTTGCATTCTACTAATTCCATATGCCAAACTGCATATGAGGGAACTACAATGGTATCTAAAAAGTGTTTGGACTCCGCATGGTCACAGCCTAGAGACAATCATAACCTTGATTCCCTGCCTACAACAGGAGTTTCGATGGTGGTCACAGGCCTGTCACCACAACAAGGGACAGCCTTTCACCTTGCCTACAGCCAGGCAGGCAGTAACAGATGCATGGGATTACGCCTGAGGAGCACATATGGCAGGAAAATGTATTCAGGGCGCATGGCCCAAGGAACAACTGCATCTTCACATCAATCAAAAAGAGATGCTAGCTGTACAGAATGCCCTGACAGTCTTGAAGGACCCAATACATCCAGGACAATTATTTAATAAAGACGGACAATACCACAGTTATGTGGTACATAAACAAGGGGGCACACATTCCTACCCCCTATGCAGACAAGCCATGACTTTGTGGAACACAGCACTGACAGGTACGTCTGCAAGCACAATTCCTGCCAGGAACAAAAAAATACACTGGCAGACGAACTAAGCAGAAATCTCCTGGATCCACACGAATGGAAGCTAAATCCACAGGTGTTCCACATAATGGAATGGGGACATCCGGACATAGATCTATTTGCCTCCCCTCACAATTGCCAATTACAGAAATTTTGCACAAGGACTTATCACTCTCAAGCATGGAAAGTGGATGCTCTATCCTTCAATTGGAAAAATCTGACTATGCCTTCCCTCAGATGCCTCTTCTTACCAAGGTCCTCTAAAAGTCAGACAAGAGGCCAGAAATTATCCTGATTGCACCAGACTGGCCACGCCAGCACTGGTACCCAATCCTAAAGATTTTGCCCCAAGGCCCACCTTGGCCTCTACCTCAAATCCTTCATCTTCTGACAGCAAAACAATCAGATTCTGCACAGTCAACTCAGAACCTTAAACCTGGCAGCATTCAAGATAATGTAGCCATTCAGACTGCACCCATCTCCAAAGCTGTTATGGATGTAATCTTGGAAGCCAGGAGACCCAGCACTGCGAAATCTTATGACCCAGCACTGCGAAATCTTATCTGGAAAAATGGAAGAGATTCTGTGCTTGGTACCAGGCACAAAGGGCTCGACCCACTGGTCCTGAATATGCCTCAGATTTTACAATATGTGACAGATGTTGGAGAAAGGCCTATCTTTTTCTTCTATTAAAATCCATGCCTCTGCCATTTCAGCTCATTACAACACAGATCCTCCAATTTTTTCACATCCTCTACTACGACAGTACCTCAGAGGGGCAAAGAATATAAGATCCCCTAGGAGAGCACCAGTACCTACTTGGGACCTCAATTTTGTTTTAGAAAAACTAACACTGCCTCCTTTTGAACCAGCCAGCACAGCTGATCTAAGATTCTTGTCATGGAAAACTGCTCTGCTCCTAGCAATAACTTCAGCAAGAAGAGTTTCAGAGTTACAGGCATTGATGGCTGTGGAACCTTTCCTCATTTTTCACCAGGACAGGGTTTCTCTAAGGACGAACCCAACATTTTATGCCAAAAGTGGTCTCCAATGTGGCCTTAAACCAAACTATTCATTTGCCCTCTTTCTACCCAAATCCCCAGAGTAAAGGTGAAAGACTTCTGCACTCTTTGGATATACACAGGCAGCTAAGTTTTTTACTTGGACAAAACAAAAGCTTTCAGAAAAACTGAACTGTTTATAGCATATGCTGCAGGATCACAAGGAAAACCTATTACCAAGCAGACACTCTCCAAATGGGTAGGACACTGCATCCGCTTCTGTTATGCACAACATGGCAAATCTGTGCTTAAGGGCATTAGGCCTCATTCTACCAGAGCAGCAGCCACTTCAGCAGCTTTCCTCAGAGGGGTACCAACCAAAGACCTATTAGAAGCTGCAACCTGGAGCTCAGTGCACACTTTTACCAAGCACTACCACCTACCTCTCTACTCCATATTCAGAGCAGGCTTTGCCACTGCAGTTCTGCAGGGCTTGTTAGCCTCGCCTAATCCAATTTAGACCCTGCCACCCTACCTAAGCTTTGGGATTCTACCCAAGTGTAATGACTGCAACAGTGAAACACGATTAACATAGTACAGTTGTGTACCTACCATAAATGTAGATGTTCGAGTGTATTCACTGTTGCAGTCCTGGTTACCCATCCACCATCCCCCTCTTTGCTGGGATTATTCTGAACTTCTCAACTCTATACAACTTATGTGGTGTATTTGCTTTTAGAAGAAGAAAATGTTTAGTGATATATGCATGGTGGTTTGGCATATTTTTATCTTTACAGCCTTCATATCTGGGGGCACCTGACATCTGGGGCAAGAAACTGAAGAAAATGGCATTGGTTGCAACTTTTATACCCCTGGCACTGACTTCAGGGAAGAGGCGACAGCAACAGACGCCAGACCAAGACTTTGGAACTCTGGCTGACTACGGGCGCCTGCCAGCAGGATAACCCAAGAGTAATGACTGCAACAGTGAATACACTCTAACATCTACATTTATGGTAGGTACACAACTGTACTGTTTATGCCTTTCCTTCTCTGCCTCTCCTCTCCAAAGTACTACTAAAGATCAAACGGGACAAACCAAGGATGATGCTGATTGCACCAGACTGTCCACGCCAACACTGGTACCCCCTCTTGCGCAGTGTCACTGCTAGCTCCATGGCACCTGCCTCAGACCCCTACCCTGCTGTCTCAGCAGGAGACAGATTCTGCACCCCCAGCTTCAAACCCTGAACCTGTCAGCCTGGCTAATTACCTAATCTCTCCATTACCATCCCTCAGTAAACGAGTGTTGGATGTCATTTTGGAGGCAAGGAGGCCTAGTGTTAGAAAATCTTATGCTGAAAACTGCAAGATTCTGTGCCTGGAACCAAACTCAGGGATGGACACAGCAGCGCCCAATTTACCTCAGATTCTTCAATACTTAACCGAGATGTTTCACAAGGGCCTTTCCATTTCCTCCTCCAAAATTCACTCCTCAGCCATTTCAGCTCATTACAACACAGAACCACCCCTCTTTTCTCATCCACTGCTCAAGCAGTTCCTCAGAGGGGCCAAAAACTTTAAGACCACCCAGGAGAGCCCAACTCCAGCCTGGGACCTTAACTTTGTGTAGCAAAAACTCACTCTTCCTCCTTTTGAGCCAGCTGCAAGTGCAGAGTTAAAATTCCTCTCTCGGAAAACAGCTTTCCTTTTAGCTATCACTTCAGCAAGAAGGATATCTGAATTACAGGCCGTTATGGCAGTGGAGCCTTTCATCATCTTTCATGTGGACAGGGTGTCCCTCAGGACCAATCCCTCCTTCATGCCCAAGGTGGTATCCAGCGTGGCTCTTAATCGATCCATTCATTTGCCAACCTTCTTTTCTAATCCACAGAACAAAGGGGAACTGATACTGCACTCCTTAGATGTGCACAGACAACTTGGGACAGGACTAAACCCTCAAAGGAAATCGAACTGCTGGTGGCATTTGCTGCAGGGGCAGAGGGGAAAGGCTATTTCAAAGCAAATCATTTCTAAGTGGATAGGCAATTGCATTCATTTCTGCTAAAAGCACCATGGAAAACCTATCCCACATGGGGATTAAACCCCATTCAACCAGGGCTGCATTTACTTCTACAGCCTTTCTCAAAGGTGTTCCTACCAAAGACATCCTAGCAGCTGCTACCTGGAGTTCTGTACATGCTTTCACCAAGCATTACCATTTGCCAATTTTTCTCTAAATCCAGAGCTGGCTTTGCCACTGCAGTCTTACAGGGCCTTATAGCTGGTCCTAATGCTATCTAAAATTCCTTCTCCCATCCTTGGCTTTGGGAATCTACCCAAATGTGATGACTGCAACAGTGAACCACGAAAATAGTACAGTTGTGTACACTTACCATAAATGTAGATGTTAGTGTATTCACTGTTGCAGTCCTGGATGTTCATCGTGCATACAGCTGCAGTAATCACAGATGGGTTCTCTGCCGTCAGGCGGTCCCTCGGTCGAATTCCAAAGTCTTGGTCCGGCGTCGGTTGTCGTCGCTTTCTCTTCTGACGTCAGTGAGGCCAGAGTATGTAAGACACAGCCGACGCCATGTTCTTCAGTCTTTTTTGCCGCGCGGTGCCCGAAGCAGAAGCAGTTTGCAAGTGCCAGTCGGCCAACTCCTGAATTTCGAATATTTTGGAATCCGAAGTCTTCATTAAAGCTAAGTACCCCGTTGGGGAAACTTTTCTTGCCTCAGACCGATGTCAGAAAAAGTTAATAATTGCATTTCTTGTGGGAAGCAAATACCGCATAAGGATTTCCATTCCCGCTGCATACCTTGTTTGGGCCCAGACCACGACGTCTCGGGCTGTCACTTTTGCGCTACCTTCAATAAACGCACTATTAAGCGTCGGGCGGAGTTCGCCCAGCAATACTTTGGTTAAGCTTTTGATTATAAAATGTCGTTGGACACTCCGACTACCGTTTGACCAAAAAACGCAAGGAAAAGGACTGACACGCGAGGCCCGCAGTCCCCGCTGACACCACGCCAAAACAGGCTACACGTGGTCCGGTTCTCAGCGAGACGCCTTTGCAGTCCCTGACTACCGATGACACTTCTTTGGCGGTGTCCTCTGTACCCGAGACCGCTGGGTCCTCGGCCATTTCTGTGGACAGGTCCACCTCCACCCATGGTGTATTTAGGCCCTCATCTTCCTTTTCAATTAAGGCCTTTACTAAATCCAAAGCAGCCAGGCAGCCAAGCAGCCAGGCAGCCCATGAGGCCTGTTGTACAGGGCCCATCTCCAGGTCCCATGCCTAAAAAACAGATGCTTAGAATGGCTGAGGATTTAATTACTCTTATCAGAGGTTCTCAACCCCCTCCAGACAAGAGACCCAGAGTGGAGGAAGATTCTCCATCTTCTGATCAGGGATCCATTTGCTCAGAACATTCTGATGCAGAGGAACACTCTTACTCTCCTTTTGAGGATTCGGATGCAGAACAGTCCATTCCCTCTGTATCCCCTCCTGAGGATTTTTCCTTTGGGGAAACCTTACACACCTTGAGGGAACACTTCCATTGGGAAGGCCAAGACTTTTCAGATTCCAAGAAAAGACTTAGGGAATTTCTTTTACCTCAACACAGACCTCTGGCTATACCCCCTGTTTTGGACATACTGGATGATGTCTATTCAGAGGCTTGTCTTAACCCGGATTCTCTGCCTCCTGCACCAGTCAAACCTGATGGGTATTACAGAGTACCCAGCTCTCACCAATTTCTCTTCAAAAGCCATAATGCTGACCCTGAAACCATTTCACAAGGCCCCAAGGGATTGAAGGCCTCCACTGCCAAAAATCCACTTCCTGCAGAAAGGGAATCAAGATCTTTGGAAAGGTGGGGGAAAAAGGTTTATACCTCTGCCACACTAGCCATGAGGGCTTTAAATTGTCAGTTTCATATGCTTAAATATCAACAGTTCCTGTTATCACAATTGAGGAACAAAATGTCTCAACCTGAACAACAAGATTTAAAGGAGTTACAGGATATGATGCATAGTGCAGAACAAGTGGGTAAACGCACCTTACAATGTGGTTATGATGCCCTAGAGGCCTCAAGTAGAGCGGCAGCTACAGGATCAGTCATTCGCAGACATGCCTGGCTTAGGGAACGAAATTTACCAGATCATATGAAAGCTAAACTTCTAGATGCTCCTTTACAAAAGGATGTGCTGTTTGGTACTAATGCTGAGGAGATACTATGGAAAATGGAAGAAAAAGCCAAATCTATGCAAACTGTCAAAGCCTTCTTACAGGTCCAACCACCACGTTTTAGCAGAAATTGGCCTTCAAAAAACTGGTCCTTTCCAGCCACTGACAAGCCCCAAAGAGGTAGATACAGACGCACAAGGGGCAGAGGGCAATCACAAGGATCATATAGAGGCCGACAATGGCAAACTCCAGCACCAAGAGGTGGCGAAGACAGTGCACAACAATACAGGAAGCAAACCCAATGACTCCCTCATTTCCATGCCAAGCATCTCTCAGCTGGCAGCACCTTTGGGAGGAAAACTAGCACTATTTGCAAGCAATTGGCATATTGTCACAACAGACAAATGGATCCTGGACATTATAAACAGAGGCTACAAATCTCAATTTCTCACTTCCAAAAATGAGAGGCATGCCAAACCTGCCACAAAATCAAAGGGCAGAGGCACAACTGCAAATTTCAAAGCTCATAAGCATGCGAGCTATTCAAGAGGTACCTACTCACCAACAAGGTCAAGGTTTTTATTCAAGACTTTTCCTGGTACCAAGGAAAGGAACCGACTGGAGACCCATTTTGGACTTATCCACCCTAAACACATTTCTAATCGTACCAAAACTCAAGATGCTCACATTACAGCAGCTTCTTCCCATGCTGGGCAAGGAGTTCTGGCTGGTAACATTGGACCTCAAGGAGGCATACCTGCATGTCCCAATCAGACAAAGCTGCAGAAGATACCTTAGATTTCTTGCAGGTTCAATCCACTATCAATTCTCTGCATTGCCCTTTGGCTTATCTACTGCGCCCAGAGTATTCACAAAGTGCCTGGCATCAGTGATTGCCTACTGCAGACTTCAAGGGATACAAATTTACCCTTATCTGGACGACTGCCTGATCCAAGCCGACAGCAAGAACATACTTCTGGAACATCTGGCATATGTGACACTGTTACTGCTTTCTCTGGGATATACAATCAACAAAGAGAAATCAAGGCTAACACCATCCCAGAAAATAACTTTCCTGGGTGCCAACTTGGACACACACACCCAGATGGCCTACCTTACACCAGAAAAACAAGGGCAACTATCTCAGTACTTCAAAATACCAGCAAAAAGTACCAGGCTTACTGCAAGGAAAATCCTGCAGGCTCTGGGATTCATGGCATCTTGCATTCTATTAACCCCATTTGCAAAGCTGCATATGAGGAAACAGCAATGGAACCTAAAAAACCTATGGTCTCAACACAGTCACAGTTTGGAAACAATAATACCAATAATTCCATGTTTGCAAAAGGAATTTCTATGGTGGGCCCAAGCATGTCAAGCAAACAAAGGCCTCCCATTCTGCAAGCCTCAAGCAAAACAAGTCATAACCACAGACTCCTCAGACTACGCCTGGGGGGCGCACATGACGAACAGGTGCATTCAGGGCAAATGGTCCCAAAAAGAAAAGCACCTTCACATCAATCAAAAAGAAATGCTAGCAGTGATAAATGCTATTACAGCTTTCAAGGACTTCTGCATCCAGGACAATTACTGATAAGAACAGAACACCACAGTAATGTGGTACATAAACAAACCCCTTGTGCAGACTAGCCATGACTCTTTGGAACTTGGCTCTGGAAAGACAAATCGAACTTCAAGCACAGTACTTGCCAGGATTGGAAAAAACACTGGCAGACAATCTAAGCAGAAAAATGACAGATCCACACGAATGGAAGTTACATCCTCAGGTGTTTGCAGAAATAATCCAAGCATGGGGGAGGCCAGACATAGATCTTTTTGCCTCCCACAGGAATCATCAATTGGAAAAGTTTTGTTCAAAGACCTTTCACCCAAAGGTCTGGAGAGTGGATGCCCTTTCAGTTGGACAGCATGGACAGTTTACGCATTCCCACTTCTGCCTCTTCTGCCCAAGGTGCTTTTGAAAGCAAGAACAGACAAACCGAAGATGATACTGATTGCTCCAGATTGGCCAAGGCAACACTGGTACCCACTCCTGAGGAGCCTAACACATACTCCTCCCTGGTCCCTGCCTCTAATGCCTCTTCTGCTGACTCAGCACAGCTACAAAACTCTTCACAGTCAGCTGAAAACACTCAATCTCGCTGCATGGAAAATTCCTTAACGCCACAACAGAACCTACTCTCCAAGGAGGTACAGGATGTCATTTTGGAGGCCAGAAGGCCAGCTACTAGAAAAGCTTACTCCGCAAAATGGAAGCGGTTTTGCTCTTGGAATGAGAAAAAAGGCCAGGACCATAGAAAACTGAACTTGCCTCAGGTATTACAGTACCTAGCGGAGCTATTGAACAGTGGACTTTCTTTTTCTTCCATAAAAATCCATGCCTCAGCCATCTCTGCATAATTCAACACGGATCCTCCTCTATTTTCTCACCCACTCTTACGACAGTTCCTCAGAGAGGCTAAGAATATAAGACCACCAAGGAAACAACCAATACCAGCCTGGGATCTTAATTACATACTAGAAAAATTAACATTGCCTCCTTTTGAACCAGCTGCCTCAACAGATTTGCAATATTTGTCCTGGAAGACGGCCTTCCTTCTGGCCATCACTTCAGCTTGTAGGGTTTCTGAACTTCAGGCCCTCATGGCGGTGCAGCCCTTTCTCATTTTCCATCAGGACAGGGTTTCCTTACCAACCCATCATTTATGCCTAAAGTGGTATCCAGGGTAGCTTTAAATCAAGCCATACACCTACCCACCTTTTACCCCAATCCTCAAAACAAAGGGGAAAGGCTGCTACACTCCTTAGACATCCAAAGGCAGCTTCGTTATTATTTGGACAGAACAAAGTCCTTCAGGAAATCAGAACAACTCTTGTGTCCTATGCTGTAGGGGCTCAAGGGAAGCCAGTTACAAAACAGACTATTTCAAAGTGGATAGGCCACTGCATACGGTTTTGTTACTCCTATCATGGAAAATCTGTTCCTGCAGGTATCAGATCACACTCCACCAGGGCCACAGCTACCTCTACAGCCTTCCTCAGAGGAGTTCCTACCAAAGATATTTTGGAGGCAGCCACCTGGAGTTCTGTACATACCTTCACAAAACACTACCATCTGCCTTTATATTCCAGAACAAGAGCAGGCTTTGCCACTGCTGTTTTGCAGGGCATTCTGGCTCAACCCAGTTCCTCCTAGTACCTACCACCCAGTGCATAGCTTTGGGATTCTACCCATCTGTGATTACTGCAGCTGTATGCACAATGAACATAGTACAGTTTTGTACCTACCATAAATGTAGATGTTCGAGTGCTAATACAGCTGCAGTACAGGTTTCCCTCCCTCCTTCCCCACTTGGTAAAGGCATGAGGCCTAGCAACCTCTTCATACTACCTGACTGGGTTATCCGGCTATGTTTTATTTGCTTGCTACTACTGATTTTGGATTATATTGCATTGCTTGTATATGCATATAAGCACTATTTAGGTATTGCCTTCCTTCTGGGGGCACCTGACATCTGGGGCAAGAAAGACTGAAGAACATGGCGTCGGCTGTGTCTTGTATACTCTGGCCTCGCTGACGTCAGAAGAGAAAGCGACGACAACCGACGCAGGACCAAGACTTTGGACTTCGGCCGACCGAGGGACCGCCTGATGGCAGAGAACCCATCTGTGATTACTGCAGCTGTATTAGCATTCTAACATCTACATTTATGGTAGGTACAAAACTGTACTTTACCCTCCCTCCAGCCCCCTGACCTTTGGCTATACCTCTGCTCTCCTTTACTATGCTTAAAAGTGTGTGTGTGTCACATGTTCGACATTTCAGAAAGTCTACTTTCATATGGCCGACACCATATGATCGACTTTCAGAATGCCAACTAAAGTAAACATAAACACACAACAAATGCTCACCGTAAGCTGTTAGGGGGGGCTCTGCCCCCACATCCCCCGTAACTTAAATATACCAACTCACAGATTGCACTATAGTGTGGAAGTGGGAAATTTTCCCATTCCGCAGTGTGTGGAGGTAACAGTTCCCCATGGTCTGCTTTTCAAAAGTCTATCATATGGTCTTAGCCATATGAAAGTCGACCATGTGAAGGGGACTCCTATATAGATAGAATGGGTTCCCATTAGAGGGGCACCTGACATCTGGGGCAAGAAAAACTGATGCAGTGGAATTTTATTGCATATTTTTTTGTGATGTAAAGAGGTATGTTTTTAAAGTAGACTGGTTATGCTTCGTCTTTGAATTGTACTAGTATCTAGTAATTACTTGGCAACCATAATTGTATGTGTCTATTGGTTGAGGTGGCTTAGGGGAATAATGCCTTTATTTAGTTCATGGTGTTTTAGTTTGGTATGATCTGAAGAAACAAAGGTGGTTTTGCAAAAGCGCTCTTCATATTTTATTTTTTTTTTTTTATTTTATTTTTTTTTTTTTTTTTTAGTCTTGGCTTGTTTTATCCACTCGCTGCATTTCTGCTGCTTTATTTTTGTTTTTCCATTAATTACACAACCGTTAATTGTTCTGAGGGATTTCCCTGTGGGTCATAACATACCACCTCGACAGCCACCCAACACCTATAGGATTGTAGGACAAGTGCATTTGGTGTAGTATGTAAGTGCTTGCTCAGGTTGTGGTAAATTGGTGGGGCTTAGTCTGTGTGCTGTTGACATGTTGCTTATTGCTATGGGCATATAGGGCATAGATCCCTCCAGTGCAAATGATGCTAAGAAAATGGCAAATTGGAGACTATCCACTTGGATGGGATGTCTTGTTTTTGTTTGTATTACTTGTGTACTTGTAGTAACACTAATACCATTGTTCTCCCTTCATAGCAAAAATACTTTGACTCTGGAGACTACAATATGGCTAGAGAGAAAATGAAGAACAAAGCACTTCCAGCTGCAGCAGCTCCAGACAAAACTGAAGTCACTGGAGACCACATTCCAACTCCACAGGATTTGCCTCAGAGAAAACCGTCCTTGGTTACCAGCAAACTAGCTGGTTGAGGAGAAAAATAGAAAACTGCATGAATTCTCAATCATTCCAGTTTTTCAGATGAGTGTGCGTTCATGTTTATTTTGTGTAGCCTGTGTTTTTACACTGAGTTAACCAAGATGGCAAGCTGTAGCAACTTGTCAGAAAGAAAACTTTGGCGGCTTGCTAGTGGAGAAACCACCAAACCAAGCACTAATGGAAGTATGCAGTTCACTTGAGGCTAAAATAAGTTTAGAATGGGGTTAGCTTTTAGCAAGTTTTACACTTTACTTTTTCTTGTAAATCACTTACTAGTATGCCTGTTTGAATTATATTACTTCAAAAATGTTGACCATGGTGTCATAAGCATGTTTGGAAAAATTCTGGGTTTTAAACTTTCTGCATCATCCGATCTTACTCAAATGGCCTTAAAATTTCAGCTTTAACAGTAAGTTTTAATTGGGCAATATTTGCTCACAGAGGTGAAAAGATGTGAAATTTCATGCATAGCTCTAGCCAGTATCTACTGCCTGTTTACTAATTTGTGGTACTGAAGGTTTATTGTGATTTAAAAGATGTTGGTGTGCATGTGCATTAATGGAAAGTCACATGTGCCATTTTTGTAAATAAAATAGTTTTGCACAAATCTGGTTGTCCTTTGGCTTTCTTTAAAGTGTATGCATCAAATTGCACAGTTCAGTCAGCAGCAGCTGTCTGGGCTCTTTGGAAAGTGCTTTTCTTCCTTTCTCCTGAGTTTCAGCCAAGACCATGTGCTTAACACCACTGTATGCCACCATATACTTTTTTATTCTACATGGTGCAGACCACTAACATTTAAGGGATGTTATTTCAGTAGTTGCATAAAGGGGAGTGTGTGTGCAGTAGTATGCTAGTTTCTGACCTTCCACTTCTGCCTCCATACAGCTGCCAGTGATTAGCATAGGGGAATAAAGCCCTGACTGCATCCCAGGCAGCGAGTTCTATTATTGGCTGTAGTAAATACTGACAAGAGAGGAGGAGTTATCCCATCTTGAGGGAAAATAGACAAAGCTGGCCCAATACTGTGTAGGTCCTTTCAGAGGTGGGGCTGGAATGCAAATACATAGCATGGTGGTGGGGGTATTACACTTATTCAATCCATTATTGAGTAGTAGCCTTCATATAGTGGATGTGGAAGAGCATCAGATCTCATGTGGAGAAGGCATTGAGCCTCCAGTGATGTGAATCACCTCCCGTTCCACCCAGGGATGGGGTTATGGCCATAACATATACACAAATTGCCAACATGCTGGTGAGGGCACAGGCCACCCATATTGCTGCTTGAATGATGCCCCACCCTTAGGCAGCTGTTAACCTGATACTGGGTGATTCCCCAAAGGGAATAAATGAGCATGTCTTGGGGGAAGACTTTACGATCAGCTGCCACAGAGACAAAAACAGCACAGAAAGAGAAATCTGGGTTTCATATGAAGTTTAGAACTTTTCATTGTTGAAATGATTAACTTGTGCGTTAAAGTTGAAAATTCTGAACATGTTGCTGCATTTTACCTAGTCTTGGAAGGCTCAATGCTGTCTATCATATAATTCTTGTAAATGCTGCATTCATCCGTGAAGGATTTGACAATAAAACAGAGGATGGGTAAGTGTCACCTCTAATGTAATGTGGAACCAGTTTGACTTCACTGGGCTGGAGTAAATTGGGTTTCCAGCAAGGCCACAAGTCTGTGCTAAACAGAAACTCCTTATTAAAATTCCATGTAATGTGTTTTTTTCCCAATTGCTGTTAATAAGCAAGTCTTTGGATACAACTCCCCACTGTCCTCCCCTAGGAAGATCCATCTTATGCTGGCTTTAGGATTTTATGCCAATACAAGACCTTTTCATCCGTTGAATGTCTGGTCTTTGATGCATCTGCTTAATGGTACTGTTATAAAATTGTGTTCCCAGGTTCCTAGCATCCTGTTTTTACATTTTTTTACATCATACTGTACCTTTTTGCAAATTTTCTTGATGTATTGTTAAATCCTGGAAAAATGGCTTCAGGAGAGAAGGGTTAAAGGAATTTGAGGCCTACTTCCTGGGGTTTAGCAAACTAAGCTTATTCTTCACTTGCCAACCTTCTACATCTACAAGCAACTTTGGTCTTACCACTTTTCTGTACCCTTCATGCTACAGAGGTGTAATATTTAAGATTCTTTATCTTGAAGATCCATACTGTTGTAATTGGCAAAAAATGCAAGCCCTATTTGCTTTCTTCTGTTCAACATTTGCTGCTGCCTTTTGTTTGACCATAACAGAAAAAACAGGCTAAAACTTTTAGGTCAACTTTTCCTGTCTAGTAAGTTGACAGACTGTACTCTACACTTGCACCAGTATGCATTATTTGCAAATGTTGGCTTGGTTGCATTGTACACTAATTTTTACTGCCCATGCAGGTAGGCTGTCAGAGAACTAGTCCTTTAAGATGGCAGCCTGTCAGACTTGTGTTCTGTGTAGATATAAAATTAGTGGCTTCAATGGTAACACCCTCCTACCTCAATCTCTAAGGCACTTTTTTTGCAGATCCCTCTATATAAAGACTTTTTTTTCCAGACCATGCACCCCCTGAACTTCGTCTTTAGAAAGGCCCACAGGACTTCATAGAGTCTTTTACTGGAGTTGTTTCCTGTGTATCTTTGTGCTGTTTGTTTGATTCCTCCTAGATCAGATCTTGTACTCTGCAGTATTTCCATCTTGGCTGCATGTTCTGCAGAGGCATTTATTGTGAAGATAATGGCAACATACATTGCTCACTTTGGCATATATTGCAATGTGTCTTACAACTTTTTGCTTGTGTAGCCAGCCTTTTTTCAGTGGCAGAGTAAACTTTTATCTCTCTAAGCAATGAAAAGCACTAACCTAATACCTCACAAGTTAAATTGTTTAATTTGAACGTTTACTGTCACCTTCTTGTGAGGAGTCAGTGTTGCAAGAATCCATAATGTGTGTGCAGTAGCTGGTGTGTGATTCTTGGCATAATCATGTTTAGTAACCTGTTCCCTTAGTCGTGCTGTAATAACCACAGACCCCTAAGTTGTGTGCATGCATCCCAGTGTGATCTCCTCCTCCCCTTTGCTGCCACTAGAACTGCATTTTTTCTGCTTTCTATTTTAATCCGTTCCTAAACCTTTCTCTTTAGTTATGCTACTAAGTCACTAGTGACTACTGATTTGATATCCCAACACATGTTTTTGCCAGGACTGCCTGTCTCAGTCTGTAGAACAAAATGTGGACAATGTAGAATCAGCTGTAAGTAACTAAATGAAGTGGCTTCATGGCCTACAAATGTGAATAGGATCCTATCAAAGGACTGAAACCAAATGCTGCTGCTCACATTTTAAATTGTAAGAGCAAAACTTAAGTTTTTGCTTTTCAAAGCATGCCTGCACACTACCCCACCCCACCTACACAGACCTCTGCTATTTACATATGATTGTTGAACCCTTGGGGGGGGGTACTGTAAGATAACTCTTGGAATTTGGGATATACTCCTGTTAACACTTGTTTCAGTTGACAAGCAGCCATGTAACTCTACTACATTTGAGTATGGTAGTGCAGGCTTTTATGTTTGTGAAATTTTGACAGTAGGTGTAGACTGGGTGGTGGGATCGGTCTTTTTATTGAACTTTACGTTTGTTGACCTGGATTGTCCGACTGAGCTGAAGAGCCATTTTCAGTGGAGGCCCAGGGAGAAAAGCTCCACCATATTATACAATTTTCATTATAAATTAGCATTAAACAGCAGTTTTACAGGATTATTACAAGGCATTAAGTAGCAATACAATGTTAGTGTCATTAATCAGGAATATAGCATAACTATTTCAAGAGGCATAAAAAAGAAATGTTAAGATGAGTATAATTTTTGGAGTAAGTGATTATAAAAACAGTATCATTTTGAAGTTGCATGAAGGCACGAGAATTACAACAATGTTTCTCTGAGGCAATATGCTTAATAGATTTTAGAAGACAGAGTAGTCAAGGAAGATTAGAGAGAGTAGTGACAGTGAATTAAGGGCAGAAAGTAGATTAAGGTATGAGAAGTAGGGGATGTTTAAGGAGGGAGAGTGCTGTGGCAGGACTAGTGACTTTTAAAGTGCCCTTTGGTGGCTGTCTTGGATGTGTAAGAGTCCTGATTTCTAGTGGGAGCCTATTCCAGGCAATAGTGGGGTGATAGCTGTACATGTTGCGTCCAAATTTAGACTTTAGATTTGTAGTAGGTCTTGGTTAAAGCTTCGGAGAGGTCTGGAGGGAGAATAATTGAGATGAGGGGATCGTGCTTGGCAGTAGGAAGATTGGTATAGGATAGAATGGATGATCTGGAGCGGAGAGAAGCTGGCTGGGTAATTCATGCCAGTTTAGGTTTAGACTGTGGTGGGATTTATCTAGCTACCTTGTAGGTAGATTAGAGTTTGGTCAGGAGTGGCGAGTTAAGATTTGAGAGAATTTGAGAATTGTACATTAGACTGGGTAGAAGGTAGGTGAGAGAGTAATCTTGGCTTCAGAGGTAAGGAATTTCTTGATGTTAAGTTGTCAATCTCGCCTTCATTCTTGCTTGATGGGTTCGGAGCCGATCCTCTGCTCCGACTCGGCACTTGCTAAGCTCGAGAGTCACTTTTACCAGCTCGAGGCAGCCCCATATCCCATGATGCAAGGCGGTAAGTACCCAGATCTCGTTTGCCGCTTCGCTGATGAGGTCCTCCTTTTACCAGCTCCTGGTAAGTGAATTATTACTTTACTATTTTAGCCCCTTTTTACTAAAAAAACTTAAATTATTAGTTTTAACTTAGTTTTAATTCCTTTCTGACAGAAAATTTCCCTGTCTTCTCAAAACTTTTAGTCAGACTAAAACCCATCCCATCCCTCCCCTGTTAGGGTGTGTGTGTCTGTTAGTGATACCTTTGGTATATTTAATTTAATTTCTTGGACTGGTGTGTGTGTGTTTTTTTTACACCATGTCTAAAGAAAGGGTCTCAGGCTTTAAGAAGTGTGACTCGTGCTGTCAGATGTCTCTGACAGACGGTCACACTTCTTGCCTGTACTGTCTGGGGCTTCTTCACCTGCAGGACTCCTGTGCTATATGTCATTCTTTTAGCCAGAGAGTCCTGCAGGAAAGAAGAAATTGATTTTGAGGGGCCTTCTTAAGCCGGAGGGCTCTCCGGCTAAGTCGGCCCCATCTAAGACTTCTAAGTCTTCCAAGGCCCAGGCTTCTGTGTCCAAGCCTGTGGCCTCGGCTCCGACTCATTCAGAGTCGAGATCCGCCGGCTGGAGCCGATTCTGGTTACCTAAACCTTCGCACCGATGGCTATCGGTGCCGACTCTGTTCGACCACTTCGTGTCGGCTCCGATCGGTTCCGACCACCATGTGGCCCAGGCATCGGTGTCGGCTCCGACACCCTTACATTTATGGCCGTATCGGCTCCGGCTGGAGCAGATACATCGAAGCTACCTGTCGGTGCCGATAAGTTGTCTGCTCCGACAGTTTCAGTAGTTTCATCGGCTCCGATGGTTCCTTCGAGGAAGAGGTCTAGGTCCCCTTCCTTGGAGCCGATACTTGCTCGGCTTCGCCTCTCCTCTCGGAGCGGAGCCATCGGAGCCGATCTTCAAGGTCATCCAGACTTTCTGACCATGATTTGGAGAGTGGTCAGTAGACTACTAAAGTCACAGGCACTGGCCCAAATGCTACATAGTCCGTCTCAGCAGACGACTATTAGTCCACACCCCATTGCAGTTCCTCCTTCGACTCTACCCCAGAGTTTGGAGTTGGAGTCTAAGGGAATAGTTTCTGCTACGGCTGAGGGACAGATACCCCCTTCTGCTCCTTCAGCCTCTACTCTAATCTCCTCTTCGAGACCTTCCTTAGAGGGATTCGTGGCGGGCTTCCCTGGTCTCCTCCGAGGGGTGAGTGGCATCGGACCCTTGTCCAACCCCGCTCTTCCCCTTGGAGCCTCGGCCTTGGTGAGCTCGGCTCCGACATCTGCCTCGGAGCCTTCCTTTTCAGTGGGTCCTGGAGTTCCTAGCTGTTCGAGCGGGTTCTCTCGGACCTCCCTGGGAGGGGAGCCGAGGTGATGAAGAGTGTGCTGGCCTCTGGACTCAGCCAGCAGTCTGTTCCCTTAGCTCCTCCCTCTATAGTGCCTGTTGACATCTCTGCCACTTCTCTTGCTCCGGACCCAGAGATCCTCCGCCTCAGGTTTCCCCACTGGGAATATCCCCTCTTCTGAGGATTCTCCTGATTTGTCGGGTGATCCTCCGGAAGAGGACTTGTAAGAGGAAACACGAGACTCCCTGAGTATCACTGATACTGACTTAGATGAGTCAGAGGGATCCCCAAGATCCCCTCTGAGGATGTCTCCTTCTCAGACATCCTAGAACTCCTTAGACAGAGGGGAAACTGGCCCACCAACAATCCCTCTGAGGATGAGTCAGTATACCTGGAGGCGTTTGGATCTCGGCCCTCCACCTCCTGGGTGTGTCCGCCTTTCGACCCCCTTATGCAGGTTATTGCTCGAAAGGCGTGGACTGCTCCTGACTCTGTAGAGCCTGTCCCTAGGAGGCCTTCTAAATTTATTACTGCCCCGTCGGACAAGCAATTCCTTACAAAAGGTGTCCCCGCTGATGCCATGGTGGTGGCGGCTGCCACCAAGAAGGAACTTGCAGATCCTTCCGTACCTGTCCATCCTCCTAATAAGGACTCTAGGACCATGGATAGATATGGTAAGCGGATGTTTTCTTCAGCGACCTTTGCTATGCGTTCGCTGAACTATCTTTGTCACTTCACCAGACTCCAAAGGGATATCCTTAAGGAGCTAGGTGAAGTTGTGCAGGATCCTACAGCTGCTGGGGCTCGGGGAAAAAATTGCTTCGCAGCTAGGAACCCTTAACTCCATTGCAAACTCCTCCATGCGGCTTATATCATATGCTGCTGATGGAGCGAGTAGGGCCGCAGGTACAGGTGTGGCTCTTAGACGCCAAGCCTGGATGCGACTATATGTAATTTTGCAGATCCCTTTAAGGCGTCCTTCACAAACTCTCCCTTTGATGGATCAGCTTTGTTTGGCCCTCAAGTGAAGGAAACGTTGACCAGGTGTGAGCAGGACAGCAAAACTCTTTCTGCCGTAGGAGTCCGTTTTTCCACCCCTTCTAGACTTTATCCCAAAGGACAGAAGGGTGGCAAAATGTGGTTCCGCAAATCCCAAGGAGTCACGCCGGATTCACGTGGTCAGTTTACCCCTAGAGGCAGAGGTGGTAACAACAGACCCCGCTCTAGAGGCAGTGGGGGTCCACAAAACCAGGGTAACAGAGTCTCTCTCTGCCAAGCCCTTTCAGCATCCCTGAGATGTTGCCCGGCTGTCCCTCCTTGGAGGCAGTCGGGAAGACTATCACTGTACCCAGAAGCCTGGCGTTCTCTCACTCGAGACAGATGGGTACAGTCGATCATATCCGAGGGTTACATAATTCCTTTCGAGGAAAGTCCTTTCTATCCCTCAAATTCCCTCCCAGACGTACCACCCGGTCTAAGGGAAATTGCAGAGTTGGAAGTCTCAAAACTACTGCAAAAAAGAGCCATTCAGCCAGTTACAACAGACCATTCAGAGCCCGGAATCTACTCGAGGTTTTTTTTGGTCCCCAAAAAGACGAGAGACTGGAGACCAATATTGGATCTCAGCAGACTCAACAAGTCTGTGAGGAAGACGAGATTCCGAATGGTCACTCTTCAGTCGAATCTACCCTTCTTGCAGAAGGACAACTGGATGTGCTCAATGGATCTTCAGGATGCGTACTATCAAATAAAAATTCACAGGTGCTCCAGGAGATTTCTCCGCTTTCGGCTGGGGTCCAGTCATTTCCAGTTCAGAGCCCTGCCCTTTGGTCTCACCACAGCCCCCAGGGTGTTCACCAAATGCATGGCAGTGGTCACGGCTCACCTGAGACGTCAAAGATTCCAGGTGTTTCCGTATCTCGACGACTGGCTCCTGTCAGCCACCACCAGGCATCAGCTTGTTCAAGCCAGGGATTACACAATAAATCTTTGTTCTCATTTGGGCATCTCGATCAACTTCGAAAAGTCATCCTTATTGCCCTGCCAGTCTATTACTTTCATAGGCGCAAACTTAAACACTGTTCGGATGTCAGCTACCCTTACAGACCAAAGAGTTTCAGACATTCAAAGTCATGTCAGGATCATTCTAGCCAACAAGAAGGTACAGGCCAGAATGGTTCTAAAAGTATTAGGTCTCATGGCTGCGGCCATTACTCTTCTTCCCCTGGCTCGCTTCTACATGCGCCTTCTTCAGTGGATGTTGTTCACTCAGTGGTCTTACCAACAACTTCCAATGCGTCACCACATTCTGGTGACACAGATTTGCAAAAATCATCTTGCTTGGTGGATCACTTCTCCCCAGATTCACCAAGGCAGACACTTTGTACCCCCATCCCCGGTAGCCACTGTCACCACGGATGCCTCCCTGATCGGGTGGGGGGGGCATTATCAGGACAGGATGGTTCATGGGACGTGGCAACCGTTCGAGTACCACCTGCACATAAATGTCCTAGAGATGAGAGCAGTGCTTTTAACGTTGCAAGCCCTCAACGACTCTTCCTGTAGGGACAATTGCAGTCCACACAGACATGTCTGTAGTTTGGTATATCAACAAACAGGGCGGAACCAAGTCCTACCCCTTGTGTCGAGAAGCGCTCAGACTGTGGCAATGGGCGATCTCTCATCGGTTTCTGGTAGCAACGCACATCCCTGGGAAAACCAACATTTTAGCGGACAGATTGAGCAGAGCTATTCTCATGCCTCACGAGTGGTCTCTCAAGCAATCTATAGTGGAGGAGATTTTTCTGGAATGGGGTCGCCCATGTTGCGATCTTTTTGCTACTCCCCAAAACAGCAAATGCCCAGACTTCTTCTCTCTCTTCCCTCTGTCAGGCCATCCCCCCAGAGACTCTCTGACCCAGGATTGGCCCCAGGGACTTCTTTATGCTTTCCTCCTTTTCCTCTAATCCCTCAGGTTATCCAGAAAGCTACCGTTTTGAGAGCCAAAATGATTCTCATTGCTCCTTATTGGCCTCGACAAATTTGGTTTCCGTTCCTCCATCGTCACCTTTTGGTGCAGCCATGGCATCTGGACCCAGTGCCAGATCTTCTGGTTCACCAATCCGGTCAGCTGCACCGGTCTATCCCTTCTCTCAACCTCTCATCATGGTTGCTCCACTTCCTTCCTTAGCCAGGCTTCCTTTGATCTCTAACCCTGTTGGAGACCTCATAGTAGCTTCTTTAAAATCCTCTACCAGGAGGATTTATACAAGCAAATGGAAACGTTTCTCTTATTGGGCTAAAGCCAAGAATATCGATCCCTTCACTGCCCCAGTTCAGGCAGTTTTGGACTTCTTAGCGGAGATTTTTCATGCAGGCTCCTCTTCTTCCACAGTTAGAGTTCAACTGGCTGCTATCTCGAACTTTCATGTCGGGATCGCAGATCACAATATCATGTCCCATAGGCTTTGTAAAGCCTTCTTGAAAGGAATTTTCCTGCTAAAGCCTCCAATCAGGAATCCTCCTCCTCAATGGGATCTAAATTTAGTGCTGACATCCTTGATTCTTCCCCCCTTAGAGCCAGCTGTTTCTTGCTCCTAAAATTTCTTTCTTGGAAAACATTATTCCTAGTAGCTATTACATCGCCAGGAGGGTGTCTGAACTTCATGCTCTTTCAGTTCGACCCTATTTGGTCTTTCACAAGGACAGAGTATCATTGAGAACTAATCCGACCTTTTGCCTAAGGTCGCCTCAAAGGCTAATTTGAATCAATCCATTGATCTCCTGTATTTTTCCAAACTATTCAAACAGATCGGAACAAAATTACATTATCTTATGTCCACCGCCAACTCAGATATTTGGACAGAACTAAGCGATTAAGGGAAGGATTGGACTTCAAAAGGTATGGGGAGTTATGCTCAAAAGGAAAACTCCATGATTGGGGATAGGGATGGTGTACCATACTTTCCAAAGGGGAACCAGCTAGAAGTCGTCACCTGTGTAGCAGATAACTATGAACAAGCTTTGCCTTATGTCACTGGATTGATGGGACTGGCCAGCTGTATGTCCTAGTGTAGGCATACAGCAGTAAGCCCTGATGTTCATAGTGTTTCACTGTTGCAGTCATTACAATAGGGGTATCCTGCTGGCAGGCTACCCACAGTCCGCCCGAGTTCCAAAGTCTAGGTCCGGTGTCTGTTGCTGTCGCCTCCTCCCTGACATCCGTGTGCCAGGGGTATAAAAAATGCAGCAGACGCCACAAGCAGTTCGCAAGTGCTGGCCAGCCGACTCCTGAGATTTTCAAATTCGAATTTCAGATCCGAAGTCTTCATTAAAGCTACGTACCCCATTGGGGAAACATTTTTTCTTGCTCCAGACCGATGTTAGAAAAAGTTAATAATTGTATTTCTTGTGGGAAGCAAATGCCTCAAGGATTTTCATTCTTACTGTATTCCTTGCCTAGGCCTTGACCACGACGTTGCTAGTTGTTGGTTTTGTGCTAGATTTAACCAACGCACTAAGCATCGGTACGACTTTGCATTTCATTACTTTGGCAGAAGATTCAATTATATAATGCTGTTGGAACAGCCAACTACCAGAGTTTATAAAAACGCAAAGAAAAAGGAAAGGACAGGCATCCGAGGTCCAAAACAGATGAGGCTTCTGTTAGGCCTGACGCCAGTTCTGAGTGAGGTGCTTTTGCAACCCCTGACACCCGCTACCTCAGAGCCACAGGCCACTTCTGACTCCCACGTGGAGCTGACTAGGCTGCTTGGATAATCAAGGTATTGGACACTCTGAAACTATTCCCTCATGGGTCCAGAGCCGCTGAGCAGGCATCTGTTTCTGAGGGTGTTTTCAGGCTACACAGTTATATGCAAAGCCATCTTCAGCTTCAAAGGCAAAGACTAAAGCAGCTGTAAAGACAAAGAAACAAGTACAGCATTCTCCTGGACAAGCTTCCATGCCTAAAAAACAGATGCTTAAAATGGCCAAAGACTTAATTACTTTGATCAGGGGTTCCCATCCCCCTCCTGATAGGCCTAGGCAAGAGATGGAATATGAATCTTCAGGTTTCCATTTCTTCTGATTCCTCTTTTGAACAGGAATATTCCCTTCCTCCCTATGAGGATTTTGATGCTGAAGAATCTATCCCTTCAGCCTCACCTCCTGAGGATTATTCTTTTGGGGAAACCCTGCATACTATGAGGGGGCATTTCCATTGGGAGAGCCAAGATTACTCAGAATCCAAGAAAAGGCTCTGATTTCCTTTTATTACCCCAGCACAGGCCCCTTGCTATTCATCCTGTTTTAGACATTGTAGATGTATTTTCAGAGTCCGGTCTGTCTCCTGACTCTCTACCACCAGCTCCTGTTAAGCCAGACAGATACTACAGGGTTCCTGATTCTCATAAATTTCTTTACAAAAACCCTGCTGCTGACCCAGAAACTATTTCTCAGGGTCCCGAGGGGATCAAGGCTTCCACTGCAAAAAAACCCTATCCCCTCTGATAGGGATTCAAGGGCCCTGGACAGATGGGGGAAAAAGATTTATACTTCTGCTACCTTGGCTGTAAGAGCTTTAAATTGTCAAGTTTCATATGCTTAAATATCAGTAATATCTTATGTCACTGCTTAAACAGAAAATGTTGACAAATTCAGAATGTGCAGAAAACAAGGAAATGCAGGATTTATTGTATGCAGCTGAACAAGTAGGAAAGCGTACTTTGCAGTGAGTTTTTGATTCTCTAGAGGCCTCCTGCAGGGCCGCAGTTACAAATTCTGTCATTACGAGGCATGCTTGGTTAAAAGAACAGAATCTGCCCAATCATGTTAAAGCAAAGCTATTAGATGCTCTATTACAACATGATACCTTGTTTGGTGTTAAGGCAGAAGAGGTGTCGAAAGTGGAGGACAAAGCTAAATCTATGCAAACAGTGAAGGATTTCTTACAGGTACAGCCTCCCAGATTTAGCAGGAACTGGCCTACAAAGAATTGGTCCTTTCCAGTGTCAGGCTACAAAGAGGCAGATAACAGACGCCCAAGAGGCAGATCACAGCCCCAAGGCTCATACAGGCCTAAACAATGGGGTGCTTCTACCTCCAAAGGCGGAGAGGAAATATCACAGCCATACAGGAAACAGTCTCAATGACTTTCTCTTGCCAGCACCAAGCACTTATCTTCTGGCAGATCCTTTGGGGGGGGGGGGGGGACTTGCACTTTTTTCACAAAATTGGCACATGATCACCCAGGACAAATGGGTTTTAAATATCATATCTCAAGGCTACAGGTTCCACTTTCACACTCTGCCAAGGCCAAATGGTATGACAGACCTGCCACACAATCAACTCTGCCAAGGCCAAATGGTATGCCAGACCTGCCACACAATCAATGGGCAGAGGCACAAAAACAAGTTTCATCCCTCTTGGACATGAGAGCCATTCAGCAAGTACCACAGCAAGAGCAGGGACAAGGATTTTACGCAAGGCTATTCTTGGTACCCAGAAAGGAGAAAGCCTGGAGACCAATACTGGACCTGTCTATCCTAAACACATTCCTGGATATTCTAAAATTCAAAATGTTAACTCTGCAGCAGCTTCTGCCCATGCTGGGCAAAAAAGCTTGGCTTCTGACTTTAGACCTAAAAGAGGCATAACTGCATGTCCCAATCAGACAATTATGCAGAAGATACCACAGATTTATAGCTGGCTCAATGCACTACCAATTCCCTGCACTGCCCTTTGGCTTATCTACTGCGCACAGGGTCTTCACAAAATGCCTGGCACCAGTAATTGCATTTTGCAGAGAGAGGAATACAAATATATCCTTACTTGGACGACTGCCATATTCAAGCAGAGAACAAGGGCATCTCACTACAGCATTTGGCGTTTGTAAAAAGATTAACAGGTCTAGGGTACACAGTAAACGAAAAAAAATCAAAGCTCATACCCTCAAGAGATAATATTCCTGGGTGCAAGCTTAAATACAGCTGCCCAGATGGCTTATCTCATGCCAAAGACAACTGACTACTTATTTCAAAATGTTGGCAACAAAGCCCCAGTTATCTGCAAGAAGAATTCTGCAGGCTGTGGGTTTCATGGCATCTTGCATACTGCTAATTCCATATGCAAGACTGCATATGAGGAAACTTCAATGGTATCTGAAAAGTGTTTGGACTAAACATTGCCACAGCCTGGAAACAATAAATATCCTCATTTCTTGCCTGCAACAGGAGTTTCGATGGTGGACAAAAGCCTGTCACCTCAACACGGGACAGCCATTCACCTTACCCACAGCCAGGCAGACATTAACAACAGATGCATCGGATTATGCCTGGGGGGCCCATATGGCAGGAAGATGCATTCAGGGCACATGGTCCGCAAGTCAAATGCATCTACATATCAATCAAAAAGAGATGCTAGCTGTTCAGAATGCCCTGACAGTCTTCAAGGATCAACTTCATATAGGACAACTACTGATAAAGACGGACAATACTACAGTCATGTGGTACATAAACAAGCAGGGGGGGGGGGCATGCATTCCTACCCCCTCTGCAGACTAGCCATGAACTTGTGGGACACAGCACTGACTTACCGAATACATCTGCAAGCACAATTCCTGCCAGGAAGGATAAATACTCTGGCAGACGAACTAAGCAGAAACCTAATGGATCCCCACAAGTGGAAATTGGATCTACAAGTCTTCAGCATGATAAGGAACTGGGGGTGCCCAGACATAGATCTGTTTGCCTCCCCTCACAACTGCCAACTACAGAGATTCTGCACAAGGACTTATCACAAGCAAGCATGGAAAGTGGATGCTCTATCTTTCAGCTGGAAAAACCTAACAGTATATGCCTTTCCTCCTCTGCCTCCTCCCCAAGGTACTCCTCAAGGTCAGACAAGAGAAGCCAAAAATGATACTGATTGCCCCAGACTGGCCCCACCAGCACTGGTACCCAATTCTAAAGAGCTTGTCTCAATGCCCAGCTTGGACATTATCTCAAATTCCTCAGTTATTGACCCAACAAGACAGTCAGATACTGCACAGCCAACTCAGGACCTTAAACCTGGCAGCATGGTGGATAATGTAGCCATTCAAGACTCACCTCTCTCTAAAGCAGTGATGGATGTTATTTTGGAGGCCAGGAGGCCTAGCACCAGAAAATCTTATGCAGAAAAATGGAAGAGATTCTGTGCTTGGAACCAGGCACAAGGTATTGACACGACTGTTCCAAATATTCCTCATATTTTGCAATACTGCAATGCTGGATAAAGGCCTTTCCTTTTCATCAATTAAAATTCATGCCTCTGACATTTCAGCTCATTACAATACAGAACCTATTTTCTCATCCATTGCTAAGGCAGTACCTCGGAGGGGCCAAAAACATTAGACCTCCAAGGAGAGCACCAATACTTGCTTGGGACCTCAACTATGTCTTGGAAAAACTCTCACTGCCTCCGTTTGAGCCAGCCTCTGCAAGCTGATATAAAATTCTCATCTTGGAAAACAGCTCTGCTCCTAGCAATAACCTCCACTAGACGAGTCTCCGAGTTGCAGGCACTCATGGCTGTGGAACCTTTTATCATTTTCCATCCTGACAGGGTTTCTCTAAAGACTAACCCTACATTTATGCCTATGGTAGTGTCCAGTGTGGACCTTAACCAAACAATTCATTTGCCTACCTTTTACCCAAACCCACAGAATAAGGGTGAGAGACTTCTGCATTCTTTGGACATTCACGGGCAGCCACGCTTCTATTTGGACAGAACCAAAGTTTTCAGAAAGACTGAACAACTTCTAGTGGCATATGCTGCAGGATCACAAGGAAAGCCTACCTCAAAACAAACTATTTCAAAGTGGATAGGCCACTGCATTCGTTTCTGCTATTCATGGCATGGCATGGCAAATCAGTGCCTAAGGGCATTAGGCCACATTCAACCAGAGCAGCAGCCACTTCAACAGCCTTCCTCAGAGGAGTACCAACCAAAGACATCTTAGAGGCTGCAACTTGGAGTTCAGTGCATACTTTTACAAAGCACTATCACTTACCTCTCTATTCTAAATCAAGGGCAGGCTTTGCCACTGCAGTTCTGCAGGGCCTGATAGCCTCTCCTAATCCTATTTAGCCAGCCTCCCAACCTTCGCTTTGGGATTCAACCCAATTGTAATGACTGCAACAGTGAAACACAATGAACATAGTACAGTTGTGTACCTACCATAAATGTAGATATTAGAGTGTATTCACTGTTGCAGTCCGTGTTACCTCATCCCCCTTTTCCTTGCTGGGACTTATCTGTACTTCTCTATTCTATACAACCTATGTGGTGTATTTGTAGATGAAGGAAAAGTTTTTTTTTGTGTATGCATGCTTATTAGCATAATTTAGCCTACCTATTTAGGGGCACCTGACATCTGGGGCAAGAAAAACTGAAGAAAATGGTGTCAGCTGCATCTTTTATACCCCTGGTGCACTGACGTCAGGGAGGAAGCGACAGCAACTGACACTGGACCTAGACCTTGGAACTTGGGCTGACTGCGGGTAGCCTGCCAGCAGGATAACCCTATTGTAATGACTGCAACAGTGAATACACTCTAGCATCTACATTTGTGGTAGGTACACAACTGTACTTTCTGTGATCAACTGTTGAATGACCAAGGGGACCATAATCCACTCCTAAGAAAAGAGATGGCCAGGTAATCTTCCACAGCATGACTTTCATCTCATACAAGAGGCAGACTTGGTGACCCAAAAACTAGCATGTTGGCTAGTGTGGTCCCATGAAGCCACCACTTTGTACAATAAAACTATTTCCTGCTACTTTGTGTGGTGAAGACCACCTTTTTATCATCCATTTATATGTAAAGTTTACCTTTACCCCACCATCCATTTTAAATGTGGAATATTTTTTTAAACATTCTATCAGAAGCACACCACACTGTACCATAACTAAAACTATAAAAACTGGTTATCTGTATGCTACTCCTTCACACACACTAGTTTTACAATGCTTAATGATATTTAATGTAGCTACTAGCTTTTCATGGAGCAAAGTATTGCACAGGGAAAACTAATATAAATTACTTCTGTGACCTGCTTAGTGTGTGTAAATCAAAGTAGCACAACAGGACTCATGCCTACAATAACTGCAAAGCAAATATTAAGAGGAAGAATATATAAAGTAAGACAGTTTTGTAGGGCATACAAATAACTTGCACTACATAGTTTATAAACATTAGGAGTTTAGTGTAGTAAAACAAGACTGCACAACTAAAATTTTGTTTTTACCAGAAAACTGTATAATTTAACTGAACTGGTACCTGGATATTAGTCTGTGTTGCCCTTTACCTGAGATTGAGTCATTATAGCAACAGGGTGTTGGTCATTGCTGACAGTTGTGTTGCAGCAAGAACAGAGTTCTTTGACTGATGCACAGTTCTAGCAAAACTTTTGGAGTGAGCAGTTACACAAAATAATATATTACAGCATGTTTTAGCATCTTTAATTTCTTTTATTACCTTAATAAGCACGTCAGTCTGGGAAGCCTAGCCCACTTAAAGGATCACTATGGGGGGGATAAAACAGTTGTTTTTTTTTTCTTTTCTTGAATTTCTACACATTGCTAACCTGTATTCATCAGAAAGTAGCCACTACTAATCATCTTGTGCCTTCTGGGGCAGACATCCTGATCAGGGCTTGCTTTCTTAAGCTAAATCTTCCCCATAGTCCATTTCTGGACTGTCATCTCAGTTCCATTCACCTATAATGCAAGAACAGGGATGCAGTGCTAATTTTTAGTGGCCACTGTACTAGTATCACTTACTGTACTGCAGTGCTTCTTATAAATGTTTTTCCTACTGATGTTACACATTCTATGAAGAAAGCATCCAGAAATAACTCATTGCTGAGAAGACTTCTGATGTTGTCCTTCTCGTCCTGATTCACATAGGGTTACTGATCTGATCCTTGGATCAGACTCTACCACATGCTACAGACTTCAGCTTCCAGACTCTTATCTCCCTTTATCCCCAATTCTCTGCACGAAGCACAGCTTCCTCTGAGCTTGTTTGCTACTATTTGCATTGGACATGATCTCCAGTGCTGGAGCAATTAGAATTTACACATCTTTCCTGCAGATAAGTACGATCTTTTCCTCCTGTTAGTTTTCTTTTCCTCCTTCACACAGAGATTTTCTCTGGCATTAGGCCAGTCTGAGTCCCTTTTGATTATATAGTTAGGTTTATAGCGGTTTGTTACTTTTGCTATTATCAGTGTGGTTTCTCTTAAAGTTGTTTGGGTGTTTTTTTGATTGTTACCAGTTTCTTAAAGAAAAAGTTTTAAATTATGGGTAAGCCTACAGGTTTTAAGATGTGTGAACAGAGATTCCACACTCTGATTCGCATAATACAGGAAGTCCCCAGGTTGCGGACATCCAACATGCAGACAACCCATAGATAAGAACGGGCTGCTGCAATGTCGGAAATATAAAATTGTTAGTGCTGTCCAAATCTGTGCGTGAAGAGTGGAGAGCGATGTGTGAGTGAATGCAGGTATGAATAAGGAAGACACTGTGTATGAGAGGGAGTGAAGAGCAAGAGCGAGGGAGCAATCCCCTGGCAGCAGTTAAAAGAGGCTGCATGATGAGGGAGGAGGGGGTTAGGTTATGGAATAGGTAAAGTAGGGTTAAGATCGTGTCATACCTCTAAAGCTCTTAGAGCAGGAAATCTGGACAAAGCCAAAAATAAAAGTGGGACAAATGCCCAAAACTAGGGACAATTTTAAAAAATATTGTTCTTACAAACTTTGAAAGTTGATAGAATAACAGGTTTTGCATTAGCATGAAGTGTCTGAAGGGTATGAATTTTGAAGCTCAAATGTCTATCATTTTCTGACTTCAGTCTTTATACATGCTTCTCAACCTCTCAGTGTAAGAAATCTGGACAAAGATTGACAAGATGTGGGGGGGGGGGGACAAAGGCCCAAAAATAGAGGCATATTTTAAATATTCTTATAAGCTTAGAAAGTTGCTAGAGTAACAGGATTTGTTTTAGCATGCATTTTCTTTTTTTCCTCAAATTTTTTTTTATTTTCAATTAAAATAACAATTTCAAAATTTTAAATATTTTAAACAACTGTATACAATATTTACAATAGCCTGACTTTCCGTTATATACACTGTATGTTATTAAATATAGAAAGGGATGCAATGCTGATTATTGCACAGTGTCCAGCAAAGATACACGTTTCTTCCAAGGATTATTTACCAATGGCTTGGAATAGATTCATAGTTCTTTGATTTTTATTTCCATTGATGCAGTTGTCTTCAGTAAAGTGCAGAATTCTTCCAAGGTCGGGGGTGTATTTGAATTCCACCTTCTGGTTTTGCATTTCCTAGATATAGCAAGTATTGTCCATAACAAATACATGTTTGTCTTATTCAGGTAGGGACCTTCGTTTACATTTAGTATAATCAATGCTTTAGTTAAGGTAAAGGCTTCATTAAATAAAGCTTGTAAAAAAATTATCGATTCCATTTCAATATGATTTAATTTTTACATTCATAAAAAATATGAATCAAGTCTGCTTTATTTGACTTTTCACACCTCCAGCAGAAACCATTTGTAGTAGTACTGATCTTTTTTAATTATATCTGGTGTTAAAAATGCTCTGTGTAAGTATTTCCAGTTAAATATTTTCTAGTACTGTGTGTTAGAGGTGTAATTAACTGATAGTAAGATGTTAGTTTTAATTTCTTCTGTTAACTGCAATGACTGACCTTTTGTTAAATACTGCCAGTATGATGGTTTGGGAATTGTTTTGTGTTAACTCTCTATATAGATTTGAAATGTAATTTTTCTTTTCACAACTATTATATATAAATTCATACAGAAAACTTATTAGATTTGGAATATCTTTAAATGAGGAATTATTAATCTGCATAAATCTTGTTTACATTAGAATGCTTTGTAATGTTAACCAGCCCTGTGTTGGAATATTGTAAGCAGTTTTTATCATATGTATATCTAAAACATTTAAGTTATTTACACATTGAAACCAGCATAAGAATCCATTTTGTTCCCAGGAGGTTGTTTCTCTATAAAGTTTGTGAGGAAAGTTCTTAGTGAGATGGTAAATGGGGTTAAAAGGTCAAACCAAAGTTTTAGATATATGTTTGCATTGATAAGTTTCCTAAAGGAATTGGTGTAATGATTAATCAGTGTTGTTTTAGTAGGTTTTGTTATATTATATTGTATACTTATGCATAGTATGTACCAGGGTTTGTTTGATTTGTCTATTAATTTTTTTTAAAACAGATTCAATTCATTTGTTAATATAGCCGTTGTTAATTCTTTCCAGTTGGGAAAATAATTTGGGTTTATCCAGTCTATTGTAGTTTTAAGCACAGATGCTTTTATATTTGTTTATATTTGTTGGAAGTTCAGTCTTCCTTGTTTCCAGGGTCTAATGTGATGAGTTAAAGCTACTCTATTCTTTTTGGGATACCATAAAATGTATTAAACATGAGTTTATTTCTTTAAGAATGCATCTTTCAGGAATTAACTGTATTGCTAATGCTACATGTAGTATTTTTGGCAATAAGACCATTTTTATTAATTGCAGTCTGTCTTCAAAAGTTAATATAATTTTCTTACACTTTTCTAAATATTTTTTATTGGTTCAATAAAGTTTTTATAATTTATTAATATTGCTTCATTTACATTTTTGCATAACACTTTTCCTAAATAATTTAGCCTAAGTTCTTTTCCTAAATAATTTAGCCTAAGTTCTTTTCCTATGATGGATTTATCTGTAACTTGTAGTTCTTTATTTAAAAATAGAAATTTTGATTTTGATCTATTAAAGTGTAGACCTAAAATCTTATAAAATTTCTCCATTACTTCTAGCACTCCTAATGACTCTCTGGAGTTTGATAGGGTTAATAAAATATCATCAGCAAAAAGCATTATTTTAGATATGTACTAGTCATAGACTTCTATTCCTTTTATTCTTGGATTATTGCATATTATTTCTGCAAGTATTTCTATAGCCAATGCAAATAAAATAGGAGAAAGGGAGCATACTTGTTTACTACCTTTCGTTATATGGATAGATTCTGAGGTGAAAGGACCTAATTTAATGTAGGCTAAGTTAATATATATGCTTTTTAGTAATAAGATGAAGGGAGGAGGAAATTCAAATAATGCTAACATTTTAAATAGATATTCTCAGTTGAGGGACTCAAAGACTTTTTCTGTGTCCAATTACAAGTGTTTATCTTCTTTATTCACATAATCTGTAAGAGTAAGTATCCTTTTACTATTATCATGTGTGTGCCTGTTATATAAAAATCCAGTTTGATTATTATTAGTCTTTGAAAGTGGGATTTTCTTTGTTAGCTAAGATTGACATGAATATTTTGTAATCATTATTCAGTAATGATATGTCTGTATGAGGTGCAAAGGTCTGATGGTTTGTTATCTTTTCAAATTGGTGTTATGAGAAAATATTTCCATGAGGGTGGCATTTTTGCTTCTGACTGGACTTCTAGCAAAGTTTTATGAAAAAGGGAGATTACTGTTGAAGGGAAGAGTTTGTAAATTTCCCTAATTATACCATCTATCCCTGGAGCTTTGTTAGATTTACTTTCTTGTATCTTGTCAACAATTCCTTTGTAGGATATAGGTTTTTGTAGTTCTAGTTTTAAGTTTTCTGGAATTGTTTTCTATTGATAAGGTTTGTATCTAAGTTTATTAGGTTGGTATCAAAATCTTCAAAAGTGTTCCATATAATGGAACCAAAATGCTTCAAGGATGTCTCCCATATCTGATACTTTTTCCCTTTCTTTTCATGATATATACTACTACTGTTATTTGCTTTAGACTGTATTTTTTAATTCATGTAGCTATCTAGGGGAGGTGGCTAATGATTTTTTTTAATTTTTCCAAGGCTAGACAAGTGTATTAGAATTTCATTATATTTTTTATTTAATTCCTCTGTTTCTTTTTTGACCTCTGGACAATTCTGATTTTTTTTTTTTTAGATTTTGCTGTCAAAAGAATCTGGTTTGCAAGTCTGATGATTCAGATTCCCACTCTCTAACTTTGTTTTTGTACCAGCTAAGGGTCTTACCAAGTACGCTTTTATTGAGTCCTAAACCATGACTCTACTGATTTCTGATGTATTATTAATTTCAAGAAATAATTGTAGTTCTGACAGCATCCAGGGTCTGAATTCTTTAATTTTTGTGATATACGATGGAATTCTAGTTGAGAGGATTGAAGGTTTAAATTCTATTTGGAACTTCATTATCAGAGAGTCATGATCTGAGAAGGGGCATGGAACTATTGAGAAGTTGGGGATTTTTGTTTGTAAAACTTGAACTACGAATAATTTGTCTATTCTGGTTTGTGTTCCAAATCTATGGTCTTTATGGGAAAATAAGGGTTTATCATCTTGTATCTTAAGTGTCTATTAAATGAAATTAATCAATCCATCTTTTTAAGGATTTTGAAATAGTTGCTATGCGAAAAGATGTCTTGTTGGTTTCAGAAGCTTCTAAGGTACAATTCAAGTCTCCCAGTATAAGATTTCCTTTATAATTGTTGGAAATAAAATCTAGGTGTGTTTTAAACATTCCTGCTCCAATTCCCAGGAACCAATATATATTAGCTAAGGTCCATATTCTGTTATTAAATTTAATTATAACAGATGCTTGTAGACCTGCTTTGTCTTCATATTTATAAATAACCTTTGGAGTGATTGTTTTTCTTCCAGAGAATTAATGCTCCTTTTGTCTTTGTTCTATAGGAGGATTGAGCTAAGACTATATAGTCTTTGAGTTCCAAATAAAGCTATCATTAGTCTTAAAATGCGTTTCCCAGAGAAATACTACTTGTGCCTTATTTAGATGTAAATATTTTAGTAAGTTTGATCTTTTATTTGCATGGTTTAAGCCATTAGTATTTAATGATAAGAATGTTAAATTCATTTCAAGTTATTGTTGGGAGAAACATTTTGCTGCTTTTTTTATTTTGATTATAGTAGTTATACCATATTCTCTGATAACATTGAAGGTTATTTTTGTGTGTAAACTTGAGAGTGTAATTTAATGTTCTTTAAATACAAGTAGGGTAAAATTCTGGTCAGACTTTAAAAAAGTACTTCTATAAAACATTAATTCTAAAGTATCAAATACAAGTAAATATGAATTTCCCATTAAACATGGAATGAAAGTCATTCCTAATCCAATAGATAAAGATAGATCTATTGGAATACCACTCATACCTTTCACCAACAATATCAACTGAGCTTCATATGTTAAATTATTATATGGAGAATTTTCTTAAAAGAGGTATGAAATTCTGTATTCTATTATTCTATAATATTTTATATATCAGGATGGAATGTTAGTGTAAACAATTACTATGTTGACTTAGAAAATATCCCATATTTAGTTACCCTTAAGAGATCCCAAACATGTCAAATATGTCATTTCGGATAAATAAAATGCAACAGAGGAGCATACACTAAATAAGCCAATAACAAATTATTACTAAAATACTTTTACTAAAAGGACTCTGTAGGAGACAGAGTGATTACCAATGAAATATGAATTTACTGTAGGTCTACTGTCTTCCTTTACTTTCCCACTCTTCAGCTCACCAACTTCAACTTACACTTATGAAAAGACATGGTTTATCAGTGGTATCCTGACTCTGAATAGAGGTGCCTTACATTCCAGTGTGCAGTGCTTTTACATATTTATAGATTTACAAAGCAAGAGTCTAAGAATGAACTATGATCACCCTGACAATTCCCACCCTGCATAGGGCGCCTCCTGCTTCCAGAATGGGTAATCACATCAGGTCTAGAATGAATGTGTAGGTACCCATATGGTAATCAAGACTTACCTTAGGTAAGTATTAATCAGATAGTGTTTAGAGGATCTTAGAGAGTTCTCGGGGCAGTTAGAATACTCTTAAGCCTTTCCTTCCTTGACCAAAAACAGAGATTTCCCTTCCCTTTCTTTCCCTTGTTTTAAATCAGTGCTAATAAAAGAAATTCAGCAAATGTAGGTAAACAGAAATAACATTCAGTAGTCCGTCTTGTACATGACTTGCGATCCATTAAACAAGTCAGTGACTAACATCACTTTAGTAAACATTATAAAGACAAATTAGAAATAATTTCCTAGCTCATTAAATTTTATGATAAAGCAAAAAGTTAAGATATTTTAACTAAAAGTGTAAAGCATTTAAATTTTTCCTTGCATGTATATATTTCTACTTGTATTGTAGTGTCAATAGCAGTCTTTGAAATCTGCACAATACTTCACTTCTTCAAATCATTCCTTTTTCATTTCAGGTTTTGTCAAAACGGCAACAATATTTCAAGGGCACAATTAATATTTAGACTGATATTTCAAATAACTTGCCAATTGAGTTAGTTTAGAATGTATAGTTAGTGCAAATATAGCATGTTGCAAAAATATGTATTTTTTCGTGTGCTCTAGAGACTATCATGCATGTAACATATGTAATGTAGCATATATAGAGCATATAGCTTATGGATTCAGGTTGTTAAAGTAAGTTATGCTTATTAATCAGGCAGTTTCATTTAAGTTCACAAGTAATTTGGGGACATTTCAGTTGAGTTTCCAGGAATGTGTAGTCCAGTGTGAGTAATTTATAAAGTATTTACAAGTTGTTCTATTAAGTTATGTAATTTACCTTTCCTTAGATTGTAACTCAATTTAATAGCTAAACAGTACTTTTTTATTTATCTGTGAGGCTAAATGCACTTTGCAGATTCACAAAGTCCATAGAAACTGCTGCAGTTGTTTTCTGTTGCCATGACAATGCAAATACAGTGGTTCCTAATCAATGTGTTAAAAAAAAAAAAAAAAAAAAAAAAATTGAAATAGTTCACGAGGCTGATAGAATGTAAAGAAAGCTTCACTTCTCACAAGCAACAGTACATTTCCCCTCCTTTTATATATTATGTTAATTTTATAGGAAATAATTCAACTGACAGTATTTATATAAACAAAATATTTCAGAGTTAATCGGTAACATGTCCCGTAACCTTTAAGCATAACAGTGTCCACCATTAATCTAATAACTATTGTAATAACATCTAATTGAGTCCACTTTTCCTCATAAACCTGTCACAATTCATTAAACAAAGCAGAGTAACATCTGTTTAATAATCATTATAAAGACAAATAATAGTAATTTCCTAGCTCTTCAAACTTTTCTGATATCGCAAAATGTTGACAGTAAGCTATTTTAACTGGAAGACTAAAACATTTCAATACTTCCTTGTGAATATACATTTTTACTTGTACTGTAGTGTCAAGAACTGTCGTTGAAATCTGTACATTACTTCACTTCTTTCAAGTCATTCATTTTACAGTTCAGATTATATTTTGTCAAAATGTCAATAGCATTTCAAAGGCACATTCAATATTTAAACTGATATTTTAAACAAATAGCTATCAGTTGCTAAGTGAGTTTGTACAGTGTGTGAGGTAACTACAATTATGCAACAACCCCCCATTAATATTCCAAAACGTGCACGCTGATTGGTCAGAGTGCACGTTGTAAATCAGACTTATACCAATGGAAAAAGGTCTGGTTGCCCGAACTTTTTCCATTAGTATGTCTTTTTTACAGCAACTGAGAACGCAAGATCTCCGTTGCTGTTTAGACACTGTCTCGCTATGTTAAAGGAGTTTAACATAGTGAGACAGCTTTAAAAAAAGTAACAGATCTTCCTTCCTCCATTGCTTTTTTTTAAAGCTGTATCGCTGTGTTAAACTCCTTTAACATAGCACGACACTTTGTAAAAAGCAACGGAGATCTTGCTTTCTCCGTTGCTTCCACCCACAGCTCTGATGTACTGCGTAAGCATACGCATGCGCAGTACTTCAGAACTGCCGCAGACTACCAGACAGCTATGGAAAGGCAGCAAGGAGGCATTATACAATGCCATTATTTAAGAAAAGTATTTTTTTTCTTAAATAATGTCATTGTATAATAGCAATAACCCACTTTTGTGTGTGGGTAATGCTGGATTTACCCATGGTTGTCTTTGTTTGGCCACTCTGGCTTCGCCCTCCTGACCAAACCACACCAACCATGGGTACAGCATTACCCACACCCAGGCATGGGTTATTGCTATAAGATAACATGTTGCAAAAAGTAGTATGTATCTTCATGTGCTCTAGAGACTTGTCAATTTCAAGTAACATATAAATTGTAACTTTTACAGTGCAGACAGCTTGTGGAATTAGCATGTTAAACTGAGTAATACTTTTTAATCAAGCAGCTACATTTAAGTGCACATGTAGTTTGGGAACATTTCAGCTGTGTTTCCAAGAATATGTAATCCTATGAGGATAAATCATAAAATATTTACAAATAGTCATATTATGTATTTATTTTACCTTGCTTAGGTTGTTTTTCATTTTAATAACTAAACATTACTTTTTCTTATTATCTGTGAGGCTAAATGCACTTCGCAGGTTCACAGTGCCCTTAGAAACTGCAGCAATTGTTTACTGTTGCTATGGCAATGCAAATAGAATGTGAAGAAAGCTTCACTTCTCTTAACCAACAGTACATTTTCCCCTCCTTTATATATATATATATATATATATATATATATATATATATATATATATATATATATATATATATATATATATAGATTCACTATACAATCTTGAAATACTGAAATGTCGAATTTCAGTATTTCGAGACTGAATAGTCGAAAAACCACATACACAAAAACCCACAATAACAAACACTACAGTCGTGACCATTCACACACACATCTACCTAACTAAACAAACATAACACACAAACACACTTAACCTACCTATAAGCCCCCTGCACCCCCCAGGTCGCACTAAACACACAAACACCACCGCACACGCACTAAAATCCCTACCCATTATCCTCAAACAACACTTACCTGAAACCCCAGATAAATCCACAAATCGTACCACATGTCACGAATGCAACACCACGATAGCGGCGGATTCGGCATAGTGTAGTTTTGGTCAACTGCACTTTCCACTATTCGGTCTCAGCATACTGAATTTCGACATTTCAGTACGTCGAGGTTGTCTAGTGTGTGTGTGTGTGTGTGTGTGTGTGTGTGTGTGTGTATATATATATATATATATATATATATATTTGTTAATACTAAAAGGAAATAATTCTGTGGTGGTGCTGCGGTAGCATTGTCGCCTCACAGTAAGACGTTGTCCTGTTCAATTCTCAGCTAGAGTGTCTTCTGTGTAGAGACATGTGTGAATGGGCGTACCTTCGTTGAGGATTGTGCCTCAGGGCCGGCAACTCGGCACGTAAAAATCTACTGCCAATAATTAGCGGACCGGAGTTCCACTTGTGACCCCTAACCGCGAAAAGCCGAAAGACGCAACTAAAAGGAAATAATTCAAAGGACATATGTACATGAATGGAACATTTCAGAGTTGATCACGAACATGTCCCCAATCCCAATAAGCATAACAGTGACCATCATTAATCTTGTAATAATTAACTAAGTTCGCTATTCCAATTAGTCTACCTTAAAACTAGATTATTTTAGACTATTATTTATCTTTGTATAGATAGTAAATATGTACAGACTATATTAGTATAGTAAATAAAAGAGAATTTAGAAAGGGAGACCAGATGCAGTTAAAATAATGAGAGAAGTGAAAGAAAGGAAAGAGAAAATTAAGAGAAAATACACATATACTATGTATGTTGATTTACAGTGTAAATATTTTATGTGCTATATAACCCTCCTTCTGTGAAAGAAAAGTACCTTGTTTTACATACCTGAGGTAATGTGAAAACTCTCATGTGTTATCTATTTTCAAAAAATTTAGATAAAGATCCCAGTAGTTCGTTACCTTTGTTTTAAAATTCCAAGCAGTAACATTGGTCCTTTAAAGTAATGTTAAAACAATTCATATCATAGTAGATGCTTTGAGAGACTGGGCTGTAAATAGTATCAGTCTTTTGCTTCTTTTTTTTGACGTCTGTCCAGACATTTGTTTCTTTTGTTCTCTTGAGAGAATGTGACATCCAATCCATATCTTCTGGTAAAGTAATCACATTATTAGTTTTAATAAATGAAGAGGCTTCCTCTAAGTCAATAAAAGTCCGCATCTCGTTGGCATACAGTATTCTTATCTTAGCTGGATATGCAAGTTGTGCCTTGATGTTATTTTGTTAAAGAAACGTTATCATTGGCCACACTTTTTTTCCTTTGTTCCATTATTCTAGATGAATAGTCATCGTCAAATCTTATCAGGCTCTGTTTATATTTTAGAGGTGCCTTCCTCCAAGCAGATCTTAAAATCAATTCCTTGTCCAAGTATGAAAGAAATTTGATAATTATTGACATAGGAGGAGTGTTTGAGTTAGTGGCAGGCTTCCCAAGGACTCTCTGCACCCTTTCAATGTCCTTTTAAGCTTAAAAAGTCGGGGATCCAGCTTGATAAAAAGGAAATAATATCCTCACCTTTCTGTGTTTTCAGGTAATCCAAAAATCCTGATGTTTTTTCTCCTCTCCCTATTTTCCAAGTAATCTACTTTATTGACCAACCAAGTGTTTTGTTTAAGAAGCAGTTCTTTCTGTGTTTCCTCTTCCTTAAGTCTGCCTTCTAAGTCATTTAGAGAAAACTCTATTCCTGTTATCCTTGTCTGGTGGTGGTGTAGCATTTCCTTGAGAGTGTCAGCCTGTTTTTGACTGCTTGTTTTAAGATTTTCTAGGTTCTCTTTAAAATCATTCATCTTCAAAGACAACTCCTGCAGGGTAGAGGTCATCTGTTGTAGTTCCTTCTTTAAGGCAGCATCCTGGTGAGAATTCCTTGAGTTGCTCATTTTAACAAGTGAATACATCTCCAAGCATTTTGACAGGAAATTATTTGTAAAACTTCACCAAAGTTTCTAAATATGTAAATGAGTCCTTTATCTATAATATTTTATACTTTGAAGAAAAAAAAATATTTTTTCCTGTCATATTTAACTAGTTATATAGAGCTCTAAAATACTGCTGCTTTTATTTAGCCATTCAGGCTCCACCCCAAACATACATTTTCTGAAGGATTTGAAATCTGAAACTCAAATATATGTCATTATTTAGTGACTTCAGTTCTCAGATCATCCCAGTAATTTGTCAGAAAAACAGATTTTATGAGGGAAAAGTCCAAAAATATGAGCCACAAATCTGGACATTCTGTACAGTTGAAGTATGGTTTGTGTGAGAGAAAAAGTCCTCATAAACACTGCATTAAAAACAAGATGTCTTAAACCAGCTTTGATAGGCAGTAAGGAAAGTATAGCCACAGTATACAGTATTTAAAAGGGTGTGACCAATGGCAAGATAAAAACCAAAATATTCAGAAAGTTTGACCAACAGAATCAAATGCTTCATGCCACAAGTTGTCACCCTAAGCATACAATAGCATCAATTCCTTATGGGGGGGGGATTACTTAGGATCAGTAGATTATGTAGTGACAAACCAGAATGTGAGGTAGAAATACAAAAGGCAGTTTACTATGTTTTTGGATAGAGGTTACGATGAACACCAGGTAAGAGAGGGCTGTAATAAGGTCAAGAAGAGAGGGGGTAATTTTAAATACTGTAGGGAGAACAGAAGTAAAGGGTTATTTAAGGAAAGTCAGGATAACATTTTTTTTGTCTCTAAATATACTCTGATCTCTGCTAAGTTAGAACATATGATGAAGTATTATTGGAATGTTGCTAAAAGGGAGGTCACATTTTTGAAGGCTGTCAAGCTTAATTTTTCTTATCAGAAAGGGAGAAGCCTCAGGGATTTTCTAGTACACAGGGATTATAGGAGACCATATAGTTGAACAACAGAGGAATTTTTTTTGAACGGTACATCACCCTGTGGGGGATGTTCAATTTGCAAATATGTAGTTAGAACTTTTCCAACTGTAAATGGCAAGAAATATGAAGAACAGGGCCCTACTCTTGTAAGAGTGTAGGGGTTATTTATGGTCTTTGGTTTCCCTGTGGAAAACATATTGGAGAAAGTAAAAGGAGTTTAGCAGTAAGAGTTAAGGAGCATGTGAGAGATGTTAAAAGTAATAAACTAACTAGCCCAGTGGCAGAACATTTTAATAAATTTCATGATGGAGACCTGAAGGGTTTACAAGTTACAGTTTTGGAACATATTAAAAAATGTTTTTGAGTGAGGAGAGTATTAAGTATTATTTAAGGAAAAAATGATCCATTTTTATATTAAAATATAATACACTTCATCCAAGGCACTTAAACAGAGTGTAATTGGAAATGTTTTCTATGATAGCTCTTTGGAATGCTAATTGTTTAATTGGACATATGTTTTGTATATAAAGGAGTTCATTTTATAATAGGAAGTACTCTGTAAAGGCTATTTGTTAGCCAAGGCGCTAGGAGAATTTATTTTATTTCTGTTTAAATAAAGCAGAATACTGTGTTTTATTACGCATTTCGATTCCTGTTTTTTTGGTTGTGGACTATTAACGGTTTTAGCATTTGGTGGTTTTACATAATGTTTCCATAACCAGTGAATCATTTGCTTCATTGCCCCATATTTTCCAAGAAACTGGGATGGATCTTACTCATAAAACTTCAGACAATTATTCGCTTCAGTCGCATAGAATTCAGGAAGGTGACAAGGTGGATAGAATGGAAAAAAAACTGTAAATATCCACCCAGATAACATGACAAGTGTGTTTAATAAATGGGAAGAGGACAGGTTCAAATGGTTCTCCAACTCATTTGTGTCAGTGGGTAAGAAAACGGAATTGTCATCTATCCCGGCTGTACAGGATCTCTGTGTACAAATGGAAAATTTGATATTCAAGGAGACTTCTGTTTATTTGAACCTTCAGAGTCTCAAAAGGTATCAAGAGTTGAAAATAATGCCTAGAGGCCTCTGGGCAATTAAGAGCCCCTCCACCCCTTTAGATCTGTCTTTAGAAGAAGAAAGAGTTTTTTATGACAGGTGGATAGCAGCAGCGCATAGGTGCAGCACTGAATGGGTGGACATTTTGGTTGAAAGAGACACACTTAAGAGATATAAACTTAAGGAGGAAACAAATGTGTGTCTGGACATTTTAAAATACACTACTAGCTCTGCTTTAGAGACGTTTCTGCAGAGTATGAATGAATGTTTGGTCTCTTTCGAAAGCGACCTTGTTAATAGGAAGAAAACCAAGCTACAGAGGGACCTCCGTGATTATGAACAGAAAAAGGCATTTATTTTGGTATCCGATCAACAATCAAAATGTCAACAAGTGAGATTTCAAGAGGGCCAGGAGGCCAAGTCATCGCGTTTTAGTAACTATACTTTGGGCGAGAGTGCAGCTTCTTCAGCGAAAAAGGAAGGAACCAATAATGAGAACTTTCCAGCGTTACTGAAGCCCCGTAATGGAGAGTATTTCCAGAGAACTTTTCGTGAACAGACAGGCCCTCAGGGTGGCAACAAGAAAAGGACTTGGTATGGACAAGATACTTACAGGGAACAAGGTTATGGTTCCTGTTCGAAAAGGGGCAAATGGACATATTGAAAAGGTACTGAATAATTTTGATTTCAATAGCACTAATGAATATGTTGTAAACTTATCTGGGTACAATTTTAGTACTAAGAACTTGACATTTCTATAGCAAGGGTCTGAAGTGTATCCGTACTGTTTTACCGAGGCTTTATGAGCTTAAGAGGGACCTTTTTAAACTAGTTCGTAAAATGCATATATTGGATTTTTTAAGACTGTTAATGTTGAAGAACAAACTGAAATATTAAATGTAACTGTTTAGTGATGATAGCTTATATTTGTGTGAATCAGATCTTAATGTTAATGCATACTGCACTTTTGATACCACGGGGATAGTTAGGAGTAATTTCATTCCTCCATTTAGGAACGAAAGTATTCAACAGTTTTATTTTGTATTGAACCATGTTGTGGAAAAGAAGTAAATGAGTTTTATAAAGGAAAGATAGAGTACAACATGGATAAAGTGGAGTGGGAGTGCTTGATAAAATTGAGTATGAATGACCAGCTGGTGTTTAAGCCCTCAGATAAAGAGGGTAAATTGGTGGTGATGCAGTCCTCGAATTATTATGGGATGCGTATCTCGCATTTGGAGAATGAAAAGGTTTATAAAAACAGTTGATATGGTAGTTTATGAAAAAGCTATTAGAGTATGAGGAATTAATGCATAAAAGGGGTACGTTTGAAATATTTTTCTGATTCAGATGTGCAATATAAATTTGGAAACAAGAACAGAACAATGGCAACATTGTTTTGTGTACCAAAAATACATAAGGATCCCAAAAATCCCCCAGGTCGTCTGATTGTTTCAGCGTGTGGGTATTTCACCCATAACCTGGGTTGTTTTCTACATCAGTACTTCTTAAAAGAGGTAATAAAATTACCTTTGTATATAAAAGATTCTTTTAACTTCCTGGATAAAATACAAGCAATAGAATGGAAGGAAGGGATGTATTTTTTGGTTTTAGATGTGGTTAGTCTTTATACAAATATACAGCACAGGTTTGGTATGGAAGCACTGAAACATTTTCTAGGTAATAGTCCCAGCACTCAATATAAGAGAGAGTTAACTTTTTTCTGCCTTACAAATAATATTTTTGAATTTAATGGCTGCTTGTATAAACAAATGCAAGGGACAGCTATGGGGGCGGCTTTTGCTTTATGCCAATCTCTTCATGGGCCTCTGAAAATATCTATATCTATAGGAGTAACCTCTACAAGGAACATGTAAAAGGTTACCTTATATTTATAGATCTCATTTTTATTTGTGAGGGAGGCTATGGGGAGGTGGAGGAATTCATAGAGAATTATTTAAGGAAAAAAAGAATCCATTTTTATATTAAAATTACCATGAGGTTTGATATTTTACAGAAAGGCAGCAAGGTTAACTATCTGGATATTATTATTGAGGGAGTGACCGATGGTAAGATAAAAAACAAAATATGTAGTAAGTTTGACCAACAGAATCAAATGCTTCATGCCACAAGTTGTCACCCTAAGCATACAATAGCATCAGTTCCTTATGGGGGAATTACTTAGGATCAGTAGATTGTGTAGTGACAAACCAGAATGTGAGACAGAAATACAAAAGGCAAGTACTATGCTTTTGGATAGAGGTTAAGATGAACACCATGTAACAGAGGGTTATAATAAGGTCAAGAAGAGAGGGGGTAATTTTAAATACTGTAGGGAGAAAAGAAGTAAAGGGTTATTTAATGAAAGTCTGGATAAAATGTTTTTGTCTCTAAATGTACCCTGATCTCTGCTAAGTTAGAACATGTGATGAAGTATTATTGGAATGTTGCTAAAAGGGGGGTCACATTTTTGAAGGCTGTCAAGCTTAATTTTTCTTATCAGAGAGTGAGAAGTCTCAGGGATTTTCTAGTACACTGGGATTATAGGAGACCGTCTAGTCGAACAACAGAGGAAGTTTTTTTGAAGGATACATCACCCTGAGGGGATGTTCAATTTGCAAGTATGTAGTTAGAACTTTTCCAACTATAAATGGCAAGAAATTTGAAGAACAGGGGCCCTACTCTTGTAAGAGTGTAGGGGTTATTTATAGTCTTAGGTGCCCCTCTGGGAAATATTATATTCGAGAAAGTAAAAGGAGTTTAGCAGTAAGAGTTAAGGAACATGTGAGATATGTTAAAAATAAACTAACTAGCCCAGTGGCAGAACATTTTGATAAATTTCCTGAAGGAGACCAGAAAGGTTTGCAAGTTACAGTTCTGGAGCAAATTAAAAATAATTTTTTGAGTGAGGAGAGTGTTAAGTATTATTTAAGGAAAAAAATAATCCATTTTTATATTAAAATATAATACACTTCATCCAAGGAGCTTAAACAGAGTGTAATTGGAAATGTTTTCTATGATAGCTCTGTGGTATGCTAATTGTTTAATTGGACATCTGTTTTGTATATAAAGGAGTTCATTTTAGAATAGGAATTACTCTGTAAAGGCTACTTGTTAGCCGAGGCGCTAGGAGAATTTATTTGATTTCTGTTTAAATAAAGCAGAATGCTTTGTTTTAGTACGCATTTTGATTCCTGGCTTTGTGGTTGTGGACTAAGATTTTGCTTTTGTTTGGAAGTGTTTCTAAAGTGTGTTATATGCAAAGAAAAGTAAAATAAATACTAGACTGTGGCAAACATTTGAATAAGTGACATTTAATAAGAACCATATGTATGTGTTTCAGCTTGCATACAGATTTGACTTGAGGACAGACTAAATAGATCTCGTCATTAACCCAAGAACTGCCTGTAAATGCTTTCACTGTTTAGGTGCGGCACATACACAGTCTGTGTGCCACTTGCAAGGGATTCAACCCCAGAGCAATTGACTACTGGAGAAACAAATTAATATTAAAAGGGGTTCTGCCTCCTTCCCCTTCTCCAAGGGCTCACTCCCCCAAACAGGTTCTACCACATTCTGTTTCAGTCTAAGAAACACCCTCAAACACCTCAGGGTTTCTTCAGAAACTCCTGCTAAAGTTCAAGAAACTTTGAATACAAGGCCAGGCTTTGTACTAGTGGGTCCAGAAACCCCTCAGATCAGTCTGCGTGTGCTTTGGATCAGACTTAAAGATCCATGACTACTGCAGCCCCCTACTCATCCCTCGGATTCGAAGGTCAGATCAGAAGACAATCTCCACTACCCTCTCCCTTAACATCGAAACCTAGGGCTTCATTCCTGAGAGCAGGTTACTAGAGTCATCCATCTGATCAGTCTCTCCCACAGTACTGGCAAAAATTTTAAACTCCAAACCATTCCTGCCCCTCCATCTGTAGCTTTGTCTAGATCCTCCAGGAGCCTTTCAGAAAAAAGGAGGTCATTGTCCCACTGTACTCATCCCTCATTAGACCCATTATAGAATACGACTCCCCATTTGGTATGTACCTCTCAAGACATCTACAACAACTGGAAAGGCCACAGAAATACCTCACTAAAAGAATCACAGGCCTAACGCAGATGCCTTATGCTGACCGCCTTAAAAAACTCCAGCTATACTCTCACATATCGTCTACTCCGAGGCGATCTCTGCTTAACATACAAGGCCATGTTAAACCCAGAGCTGTTGGACATGCTACACTTAAAGAAATCCCAATCCCTCAGAGCCACATGCTCCAGGGATCGAAGCCTTAAGCTTAAAAAGTCGGGGATCCAGCTTGATAAAAAGGAAATAATATCCTCACCTTTCTGTGTTTTCAGGTAATCCAAAAATCCTGATGTTATTTCTCCTCTCCCTATTTTCCAAGTCATCTACTTTATTAACCAACCAAGTGTTTTGTTTAAGAAGCAGTTCTTTCTGTGTTTCCTCTTCCTTAAGTCTGCCTTCTAAGTCATTTAGAGAAAACTCTATTCCTGTTATTCTTGTCTGGTGGTGGTGTAGCATTTCCTTGAGAGTGTCAGCCTGTTTTTAACTGCAGGGTAGAGGTCATCTGTTGTAGTTCCTTCTTTAAGGCAGCATCCTGGTGAGAATTCCTTGAGTTGCTCATTTTAACAAGTGAATACATCTCCAAGCATTTTGACAGGAAATTATTTGTAAAACTTCACCAAAGTTTCTAAATATGTAAATTAGTCCTTTATCTATAATATTTTATACTTTGAAGAAAAAAAATAATATTTTTTCCTGTCATATTTAACTAGTTATATAGAGCTCTAAAATACTGCTGCTTTTATTTAGCCATTCAGGCTCCGCCCCAAACATACATTTTCTGAAGGATTTGAAATCTGAAACTCAAATATATGTCATTATTTAGTGACTTCAGTTCTCAGATCATCCCAGTAATTTGTCAGAAAAACAGATTTTATGAGGAAAAGTCCAAAAGTATGAGCCACAAATCTGGACATTCTGTACAGTTGAAGTATGGTTTGTGTGAGAAAAAGTCCGCATAAACACTGCATTAAAAACAAGATGTCTTAAACCAGCTTTGATAGGCAGTAAGGAAAGTATAGCCACAGTATACAGTATTTAAGAGGGTGTGACCAATGGCAAGATAAAAACCAAAATATTCAGAAAGTTTGACCAACAGAATCAAATGCTTCATGCCACAAGTTGTCACCCTAAGCATACAATAGCATCAATTCCTTATGGGGGGATTACTTAGGATCAGTAGATTATGTAGTGACAAACCAGAATGTGAGGTAGAAATACAAAAGGCAGTTACTATGTTTTTGGATAGAGGTTACGATGAACACCAGGTAAGAGAGGGCTGTAATAAGGTCAAGAAGAGAGGGGGTAATTTTAAATACTGTAGGGAGAACAGAAGTAAAGGGTTATTTAAGGAAAGTCTGGATAAAATTTTTTTTTGTCTCTAAATATACTCTGATCTCTGCTAAGTTAGAACATATGATGAAGTATTATTGGAATATTGCTAAAAGGGAGGTCACATTTTTGAAGGCTGTCGAGCTTAATTTTTCTTATCAGAAAGGGAGAAGCCTCAGGGATTTTCTAGTACACAGGGATTATAGGAGACCATATAGTTGAACAACAGAGGAATTTTTTTTGAAGGGTACATCACCCTGTGGGGGAGGTTCAATTTGCAAATATGTAGTTAGAACTTTTCCAACTGTAAATGGCAAGAAATATGAAGAACAGGGCCCTACTCTTGTAAGAGTGTAGGGGTTATTTATGGTCTTTGGTTTCCCTGTGGAAAACATATTGGAGAAAGTAAAAGGAGTTTAGCAGTAAGAGTTAAGGAGCATGTGAGAGATGTTAAAAGTAATAAACTAGCCCAGTGGCAGAACATTTTAATAAATTTCATGATGGAGACCTGAAGGGTTTACAAGTTACAGTTTTGGAACATATTAAAAATAATTTTTTTGCGTGAGGAGAGTATTATTTAAGGAAAAAATGATCCATTTTTGTATTAAAATATAATACACTTCATCCAAGGGGCTTAAACAGAGTGTAATTGGAAATGTTTTCTATGATAGCTCGTTGGAATGCTAATTGTTTAATTGGACATAGGTTTTGTATATAAAGGAGTTCATTTTATAATAGGAAGTACTCTAAAGGCTATTTGTTAGCCAAGGCGCTAGGAGAATTTATTTTATTTCTGTTTAAATAAAGCAGAGTACTGTGTTTTATTACGCATTTCGATTCCTGTTTTTTTGTTTGTGGACTATTAACGGTTTTAGCATTTGGTGGTTCTACATAATGTTTCCATAACCAGTGAATCATTTGCTTCATTGCCCCATATTTTCCAAGAAATGGGGATGGATCTTACTCATAAAACTTCAGACAATTATTCGCTTCAGTCGCATAGAATTCAGGGAGGTGACAAGGCGGATAGAATGGGAAAAAAACTGTAAATATCCACCCAGATAACATGACAAGTGTGTTTAATAAATGGGAAGAGGACAGGTTCAAATGGTTCTCCAACCCATTTGCGTCAGTGGGTAAGAAAACGGAATTGTCATCTATCCCGGCTGTACAGGATCTCTGTGTACAAATGGAAAATTTGATATTCAAGGAGACTTCTGTTTATTTGAACCTTCAGAGTCTCAAAAGGTATCAAGAGTTGAAAATAATGCCTAGAGGCCTCTGGGCAATTAAGAGCCCCTCCACCCCTTTAGATCTGTCTTTAGAAGAAGAAAGAGTTTTTTATGACAGGTGGATAGCAGCAGCGCATAGGTGCAGCACTGAATGGATGGACATTTTGGTTGAAAGAGACACACTTAAGAGATATAAACTTAAGGAGTAAACAAATGTGTGTCTGGACATTTTAAAATACACTACTAGCTCTGCTTTAGAGACGTTTCTGCAGAGTATGAATGAATGTTTGGTCTCTTTCGAAAGCGACCTTGTTAATCGGAAGAAAACCAAGCTACAGAGGGACCTCCATGATTATGAACGGAATAAGGCATTTATTTTGGTATCCGATCAACAATCAAAATGTCAACGAGTGAGATTTCAAGAGGGCCAGGAGGCCAAGTCATCTCATTTTAGCAACTATACTTTGGGCAAGAGTGCGTCGTCTTCAGCGTAAAAGGAAGGAACCAATAATGAGAACTTTCCAGCGTTACTGAAGCCCCGTAATGGAGAGTATTTCCAGAGAACTTTTTGTGAACAGACAGGCCCTCAGGGTGGCAACAAGAAAAGGACTTGGTATGGACAAGATACTTACAGGGAACAAGGTTATGGTTCCTGTTCGAAAAGAGGCAAATGGACATATTGAAAAGGTACTCATGTTGCTAAAGTAGTTAGGAAAACCTTCTATATCGCCCACCTGATCATGAAGGGATTCACATCTAGATCAAGGGAGGTCATCGTCCCCCTGTACTCATCACTCATTAGACCTATGATTGAGTACAATGCCCCGTTCTGAATGTATCTGACCAGACACCTGATGCAGCTTGAAAGGCCCCAAAAGTTCCTCACCAAAAGGATAAAGGGTCTCAAAAATATGTCTTATGCTGCCTGACTGAAAGAACTCCAGCTTTATTCAGTCTCATACCGCTTGCTCAGAGGTGACCTGTGCCTGACATATAAGGCCATGTCAAACCCAGATTTGATGAATATGCTTCACCTCAAAAAATCTAGATCCCTCAGAACCACAAAGGCGGGAGACTTAAACCTTGACACGGTTATAAATAGAACGTGCTGGAGGGACAGATTCATCACCCAGAGACTCCTATGCTGTGGAACAAAATCCCGGTACATGTGAGGCAGAGCACCTCGCTGGCCTTGTTCAAGAGGAATCTTGACCAATGGATGGGAGATCGCAGATATACCCCAGGGATTACTTCAGTGTCACTGCTTGACAGAGGCACAGAAAAATGATAGGCATAGTTTTTATTCAAACTAAAGGGGTGGCGAAAGCCACATAACTATGGGCTAGGCTTATAAATGCCCTTGGGCAGATAGCCTAGTATGAACCTATGAACCTATGAATAGCACTAATGAATATGTTGTAAACTTATTTGGGTACAATTTTAGTACTAAGAACTTAACATTTCTATAGCAAGGGTCTGAAGTGTATCCGTACTGTTTTACCGAGGCTTTATGAGCTTAAGGGGGACCTTTTTAAACTAGTTCGTAAAATGCATATATTGGATTTTTTAAGACTGTTAATGTTGAAGAACAAACTGAAATATTAAATGTAACTGTTTAGTGATGATAGCTTCTATTTGTGTGAATCAGATCTTAATGTTAATGCATACTGCACTTTTGATACCACGGGGATAGTTAGGAGTAATTTCATTCCTCCATTTAGGAACGAAAGTATTCAACAGTTTTATTTTGTATTGAACCATGTTGTGGAAAAGAAGTAAATGAGTTTTATAAAGGAAAGATAGAGTACAACATGGATAAAGTGGAGTGGGAGTGCTTGAAAAAATTGAGTATGAATGACCAGCTGGTGTTTAAGCCCTCAGATAAAGAGGGTAAATTGGTGGTGATGCAGTCCTCGAATTATTATGGGATGTGTATCTCGCATTTGGAGAATGAAAAGGTTTATAAAAAAAGTCGACATGGTAGTTTATGAAAAAGCTATTAGAGTATGAGGAATTAATGCATAAAAGGGGTACGTCTGAAATATTTTTCAGATTCAGATGTGCAATATAAATTTGGAAACAAGAACAGAACAATGGCAACATTTTTTTGTGTACCAAAAATACATAAGGATCCCAAAAATCCCCCAGGTCGTCCGATTGTTTCAGCGTGTGGGTATTTCACCCATAACCTGGATTGTTTTCTACATCAGTACTTCTTAAAAGAGGTAATAAAATTACTTTTGTATATAAAAGATTCTTTTAACTTCCTGGATAAAATACAAGCAATAGAATGAAGGAAGGGATGTATTTTTTGGTTTTAGATGTGGTTAGTCTTTATACAAATATACAGCACAGGTTTGGTATGGAAGCACTGAAACATTTTCTAGGTAATAGTCCCAGCACTCAATATATGAGAGAGTTAACTTTTTTCTGCCTTACAAATAATATTTTTGAATTTAATGGCTGCTTGTATAAACAAATGCAAGGGACAGCTATGGGGGCGGCTTTTGCCCCCATGTATGCCAATCTCTTCATGGGCCTCTGAAAATATATATATCTATAGGAGTAACCTCTACAAGGAACATGTAAAAGGTTACCTTATATTTATAGATCTCATTTTTATTTGTGAGGGAGGCTATGGGGAGGTGGAGGAATTCATAGAGAATTATTTAAGGAAAAAAAGAATCCATTTTTATATTAAAATTACCATGAGGTTTGACGTTTTACAGAAAGGCAGCAAGGTTAACTATCTGGATATTATTATTGAGGGAGTGACCGATGGTAAGATAAAAAACAAAATATTTAGTAAGTTTGACCAACAGAATCAAATGCTTCATGCCACAATTTGTCACCCTAAGCATACAATAGCATCAGTTCCTTATGGGGGAATTACTTAGGATCAGTAGATTGTGTAGTGACAAACCAGAATGTGAGATAGAAATACAAAAGGCAATTACTATGTTTTTGGATAGAGGTTAAGATGAACACCATGTAACAGAGGGTTATAATAAGGTCAAGAAGAGAGGGGGTAATTTTAAATACTGTAGGGAGAAAAGAAGTAAAGGGTTATTTAATGAAAGTCTGGATAAAATGTTTTTGTCTCTAAATGTACCCTGATCTCTGCTAAGTTAGAACATGTGATGAAGTATTATTGGAATGTTGCTAAAAGGGGGGTCACATTTTTGAAGGCTGTCAAGCTTAATTTTTCTTATCAGAGAGTGAGAAGTCTCAGGGATTTTCTAGTACACTGGGATTATAGGAGACCGTCTAGTCGAACAACAGAGGAAGTTTTTTTTGAAGGATACATCACCCTGAGGGGATGTTCAATTTGCAAGTATGTAGTTAGAACTTTTCCAACTATAAATGGCAAGAAATTTGAAGAACAGGGGCCCTACTCTTGTAAGAGTGTAGGGATTATTTATAGTCTTAGGTGCCCCTCTGGGAAATATTATATTGGAGAAAGTAAAAGGAGTTTAGCAGTAAGAGTTAAGGAACATGTGAGAGATGTTAAAAATAAACTAACTAGCCCAGTGGCAGAACATTTTGATAAATTTCCTGAATGAGACCAGAAAGGTTTGCAAGTTACAGTTCTGGAGCAAATTAAAAATAATTTTTTGAGTGAGGAGAGTGTTAAGTATTATTTAAGGAAAAAAAGAATCCATTTTTATATTAAAATATAATACACTTCATCCAAGGAGCTTAAACAGAGTGTAATTGGAAATGTTTTCTATGATAGCTCTGTGGAATGCTAATTGTTTAATTGGACATATGTTTTGTATATAAAGGAGTTCATTTTAGAATAGGAATTACTCTGTAAAGGCTATTTGTTAGCCGAGGCGCTAGGAGAATTTATTTTATTTCTGTTTAAATAAAGCAGAATACTTTGTTTTAGTACGCATTTTGATTCCTGGCTTTGTGGTTGTGGACTAAGATTTTGTTTTTGTTTGGAAGTGTTTCTAAAGTGTGTTATATGCAAAGAAAAGTAAAATAAATACTAGATTGTGGCAAACATTTGAATAAGTGACATTTAATAAGAACCATATGTACGTGTTTCAGCTTGCATACATATTTGACTTGAGGAGAGACTAAATAGATCTCGTCATTAACCCAAGAACTGCCTATAAATGCTTTCACTGTTTAGGTGCGGCACATACAGTCTGTGTGCCACTTGCAAGGGATTCAACCCCAGAGCAATTGACTACTGGAGAAACAAATTAATATTAAAAGGGGTTCTGCCTCCTTCCCCTTCTCCAAGGGCTCACCCCCCCAAACAGGTTCTACCACATTCTGTTTCAGTCTAAGAAACACCCTCAAACACCTCAGGGTTTCATCAGAAACTCCTGCTAAAGTTCAAGAAACTTCGAATACAAGGCCAGGTTTTGTACTAGCGGATCCAGAAACCCCTCAGATCAGTCTGCATCTACTTAGACTCTCTTGCTTTGGATCAGACTTAAAGATCCATGACTACTGCAGCCCCCTACTCATCCCTCGGATCCGAAGGTCAGATCAGAAGACAGTCTCCACTACCCTCTCCCTTAACATCGAAACCTAGGGCTTCATTCCTGAGAGCAGGTTACTAGAGACATCCATCTGATCAGTCTCTCCCACAGTACTGGCAAAAATTTTAAACTCCAAACCATTCCTGCCCCTCCATCTGTAGCTTTGTCTAGATCCTCCAGGAGCCTTTCAGAAAAAAGGAGGTCATTGTCCCACTGTGCTCATCCCTCATTAGACCCATTATAGAATACGACTCCCCATTTGGTATGTACCTCTCAAGACATCTGCAACAACTGGAAAGGCCACAGAAATACCTCACTAAAAGAATCACAGGCCTAATGCAGATGCCTTATGCTGACCGCCTTAAAAAACTCCAGCTATACTATGTCACATATCGTCTACTCTGAGGCGATCTCTGCTTAACATATAAGGCCATGTCAAACCCAGAGCTGTTGGACATGCTACACTTAAAGAAATCCCAATCCCTCAGAGCCACATGCTCCAGGGATCGAAGCCTTGTCATCACAATAAATAAAACATGCTGGAGGGATAGGTTCCTGACCCAGAGACTTCCCAGACTCTGGAATAGACTGCCCATACATGTCAAGCAGAGCACCTCTTTGGCTCTCTTCAAAAGGATCCTTGATGATTGAATGGGAGAAAGGAAATTCACCCCAGGGATCACGTCAGTCACCCTGCTAGACAGGGGTCCAGGGAAGTAAACAGTGTGGGAGCAGTCTCTTTCCCTCAGTGCTTCAACTCTTGACAGCACTGGTCTGGTTCTATCTGGGAGCTGTGGATCCGAGGCCCTTGCAATTTCTTCTTCGAGGGCTTCATCCATGATGGAAGTGGGCAGGGGTTCTCTGTGTGCCTCGGCTTTCCAGGTCATAGAAAAGGCTTTCTCTGCAGACAGAGACCCAATCCATCTCTTTGGCTACTGTTGCTCCTCATTGGATCTGGGAGCTGAGCCTTCCATTCCTGTCGAGGGGCAGCCCATCTCAGAGTATCCAAGATCTACCTCCTGAGGTGGCTCCCACCTCTTCTGATACCTTCCTTGACCATCCCACAGAGGAGTTGCCTCAGAAGAGGATATGTAAAAGGAGGCACTTAGATTCTCTCATGGAGGCACATGGACTTCCATAGAGACCAGATTGCATATCAGTGCCCTAGAGATGAGTAGTCCTCTCCCTGCAAGCTTTTCAGGATGTTCTCCTTCTGGGGACTACTGCAGTTCACACAGACAATGTCAGTCTGGGACATCAACAAACAAGGAGGAACCCATTTTTACCCCTCTTTGCAGAGAGGACATGAGAGTTTGGGAATGGGCGATCTCTTCACACCGCTTTCTCGTTGCAATTCGCGTACTGGGGAAATCCAACATGTTGGCAGTCAGACTTGCAGGTCCATGCTGATGCCCCATGAGTGGTCTCTCAACCAAACAGTAGCGAATCAAATTTTCCGCCATTGAGGCCACCCTTGCTGGGTTCTTTTTGCTTCACCTCACAACAAGTGCAAGTACTTCACGCTGATCCCCCCAAGAGTCCACAAGGAATGCTGTAGTGCATGATTGACCCTCCAGTCTCCTTTATGCTTACCCTTCCCTTCCGTTGATCCCAATATTCCTTCAGAAAGCCCAGCAGTTGAAGAACACCATAATCTTCATTGCCCCTTATTGGCCTCATCAGATTTGGTTCTCCTTCATATGGTCTCATCTGAAGTATCCTCCTTGAATACTGGAGCCCATTCGGGACCTCCTAACCCATCCATCACTAGGACTCCAAGATCTGGATACACTCAAACTAACAACATGGTTTTTCCAATTCCTATGATAAAGGGTCTGGGCTTTCATCTCTAGTCATGAGTATTGTTTCAAAAAGCATCTACCAAAAAAGTATATAGAAGCAAGTGGAACAAACATGTTTTCTATTTGGGCTGCCAAAGAGAACCTAGACAGCTATTCAGCTACCATCCCTAACCTCCTTTTCTTACTTTCCTGTTTAAAGAGAGAGCCAGCTTCACTACAATTAAGCTTCAACTGGTGGCCATATGCAACTTCTACTCTGGGCTGTCTTCAGGCTCTGTAGCTTCTTTTAGATTATGTAGACATTTTATGAAAGGGGTTTTCCTTCTTTAACCCCCCCCCCCCATCAAAGACCCCACTCACCCTTGGGATCTTCCTTTCATCCTGCACGGTCTGACTCTGAAGCCTTTTGAGCTGTACTGTAATACCGAATGAAGAAGCATGGAAATAGATTAGAATTAGACACAAATTATATTCAGACAATACTGTTAGCCTACTTTTGGAAATATTGGATTTAATATTAAGTAACAACTTCTTTGAATTTAATATTTTGTATTGCCCCATCAATGGCATGGCTATGGGTGCCACTATGACACCTAGTTGCGTTAATATTTTCATGCATGGGTGGGAGAGAATTAATATTCTTGAGTCTCTATGGAACCCACATCTTTTTTAAACATTTTAATGACAATGTTTCTAGTTTGGAGAGGTGGTATAGATTTACTAAATGAGTTTTTAAATTATATTGGCAATGTATGTATTCCTTTTTGAACTTCACCTCAGCATCTAGCCCTATCAGTATTAATTTTTTTTAGATGTTACAGTTCTCAAGGAGAAAGATTGGTCACCAGAATTGATAAAAAGGTGCACAACAATGCTTTTTTACACTAGTAGTATGCACCCTCCAATCACTAAAGCCAATATTGTTAAGGGTCAGTTAATGAGGGTTAATAAGTTGATGGAAAGAGATGATTTCCTAGAAGAAGGTGCTAGCTTTATTTAAGAAGCTCATCAGTAGAGGGTATCCTGAAAAATTAGTCTCAAAAGTTTTCTGAGATACATAATTTAAGGTATACTACTGAAACAGTGGCCCAAAGCTTAAAGCAATCGATTAAATAGCTTAGATGATAGAGCTATTGGAAAATGTTAAAAAGTTGCCCTGAGATTTCAAAAGTGGTTGGAGACTATACTGTTTTTGTGCAAAAGGGAAAAGTTTTAAATATTATTCAAACAAAGTTAAAACTTCCTATCCAGTATGTAAAGTGAGAAGTGTTTAAATGTTTTACCTGCAATCTATGCAGTTATTTACTGATGTCAACGAAATTTGTGTTAACATTTCCATTAAGGGATGTTACACATGTAAATCTAAATTTGTGGAGTAGCTGGTGGTATGATTGCCCTATAAACATTTTTATGTGGGAAGTACCTCTAGAGAACTGTATAGAAAATATATGAGCATAGACATGCAGTGTTGGTAGTGAATGAGAAAAATCCCCAAGGCGAGCATTATAAATTTAGTAATTGTAAAGTGGATTTAAAGTTTTTAGTTTTGGATGATGTGAAAGGGTACAACAGAATGTTGAATGCTGAAGATGAATGTGGATGATCTGAATATTTGTGGCAACTGAGACTTAATGCATGTTTTCCACCAGTTTTAAATAACCGTGAGGATTTTGTTGCCTTTCTGAGAAGGAAGAGGTTACAACATTAATTAAGCCATTAATTGTTTTGTCACGTGACTTTCTCTAAGTAAAGGTTTGTATTGTATTATTCAGTCTGAAGTCTTGGATTGAGAGACTAAAGGGCTTACTGTGTAATGTGTATTAAACTTGTTTGGTTTTATTTTATTTTCCGGCTTTTTTTTAGTTAAAGTTACAAAAGACTTGTATCAATCCTTAACATGCAGGAGTCTAAGTATTCCAGCAACTGTGCTGTGCTGTGTTTATTATAATTCATATTGGCTACTCACAGCTGTTATGTCTGTAAGCAAATGCTCTTATTCACTAGTCGTATTTCAGATAGATCATTATAAGATCATTACATAATAATACAGTTGTCAATCTTGTTATCTCTTACAGGCCACTGACGTTACTTTCTTATCCTTACTGTTGCTTTAGTATGCGCAGTCATTGAAATTTCCATTGCACATTTTCTGATGTTACTCAATGCATTTCTCTAAACGTAATATAATGCATACTATCACTGCCCACAATACTTATTTTTAAGCAATCTGTGGATGACCTAGCAACAGTTTCAGTGAATCTTGTTGCAATTCTATTAACTTTTTCCTTAATGTATATTATGAGTATTCCACAGTTATACTTCTACTCAGTGCTCATTTTCAAATTTTGGTTAGTTACTAAATGCAAGTCAAAAGTGGCCAGCTCCATCCTCAAGTTGTAACCACACACACCTGTAGCAGTAAAAACACTGCTGACAAACACATAGGCATCAAGTAGCTGTTCCTGTGCTCCGCTCTTTTCTGTTCTTTTGTGTTACAATTATTACTGTGCGAGAGTGCTCACAAACAAACTGTAATATACCACCCAAAATTAGCCATTACGCATCTCTGGTTTAGAACATGAACATTCGAGGTGTTTGTACTATCACATTTGTAGTCATGCCAACATACCATCTCAGTGCACCATTAACCATGCAAATTAATGACAGCACACACAACATTGACACCACCCGCACAGGTGTAAGACATAAGTACACACACACCACATGCTGTATATAACTTTCATACATTACATTTGGGTGTAAATATAGAAATGCACATTCTGCCACACACACTGCATTCCAACAACCCTTACCCACATACATCACCACAATCCCATATCATAAAGGTGAAAAGATATGCCATCTAGAGAGTGAAATACTATCTGCATGATATAGGCACTTTACAGCATACCAGCATGCCATTATCAAACAAGTGATAACTTATGATGTCTAGTCTAACAAAACACATTTCTCCATTACATCTGTTTTCTACTCAACATATATAAAGGGACTCGGGCATACACTGTGCCAGGTAACCATGGGCCTTTGCCCACATCTCCACAAAAGCAATGCTTCAACTGCTAAAGGGGACCATAGTTTTCAAGCCTGCTGCACTGATATCAGAAGCTCCTCTACCATGGTAAGTGTTATTCAGTCTCTGCTCGACCACGATCTGCTAGATTTTCCAATGTACAAAACCAGACACACACCTATATTTTGTACTGGTGAACCATGGAAATTCTTCTATCTCCAAAACACAGTGAAGCAACAGATATTGAGGACTACAATTGCTGAGGATCTCGGCTTAAAGCATCAAACAGTTTCTACAGCAAGCCCTCTGCATTGATGTCAGTAACTTTCATAACAAGTCATGTTGTGTTAGTCCTGCACTTCTCCAGCAGTCTGTTTTACCAGACACATGCACAAAGTACTGGTGAACTAGGGTGCTTTGTCTACCTGTCCAATAGGCAATGGTGCATCAGCTCTGGGGGGGCCAAATTTACTGAAGATATCCGCTCAGGGCACCTAAAAGTTGCTGTAGCAAGCCCACTGTACTGACACCCAAAACTTGCCCAACAGGGCAGGTCTCAGCCCAACTCCACTCCATTGTTCAGCCTTACACCATCCATAATAAATGCATACAGACACAGACATACAAAGACATATAATGTGTTAGTGAACCATGGCATACCCACAAAACAGTGAAACAATTGCTTTGGCTTAATGCAGCTGGTGATAATCTCAGCTCAGGAAAATCCACTATCATTTCATCAAGCACACTGCACTCACACCAGAATCTCTAACACAGTGTAGGCAGCATATGTATGTGAAGTTCTGATTCATACTACCCCATAACATTGTCACACAAAATACATATATACAACACACTCGGTATACTACTGGACTGTCAGTCTTCAAATTTCTACAACAGCTACAGGGGCACAACTGTTGATTACCTCAACTCACGATATCTCACCACTGTTGCAGCAAGCCTATACTCTACCTCTACTAGGCAGGTGTCAGCTGAGCTCTGCACTGTTCTCAAACACCGTACAAAGTAAACACAAACCTTCATGTGGACATAAACCTGTGACTTGATCTCTGTGATAGATATCTACCCAAGGACCAAAGTAAGTGCTGCAACAAGTTTACTGAAACTGAGCCATCATGACTATAACAGTAAGCAGGTGTCAGTTCACCTTTCTTCTGTTCTTCATTACACCATTTGCTAACATATATTCTACTCCACATACTTGTGTGTGCTTACACACACACACACACACCATTCACAACTTGCATATCTAGCTGCTGAATGAGCAGCACACATTTATTATTACCACAGCAGTCTCATGCATACACATTACATTTTCTGACCAAAGTACCTCCAATTCACTATCACAAGCTTAATTAATGGACAAGGCTCATGAACTTGCAATAAAAAACACACCAGGGATATATATGCTCTCCGTATTTAATCATCAAGCTATATTATTACCATCACAATAAAAAACAGGTGCATCTGGAAGAAACATATCAGTTTACAAATTATTTGAGCTAAGAAAAATAATTTAGCATTAAAAAAAGTCATGAATGTATTTAAAGCTGTCTTCTCTTCTTCCAAGCTTTATGACATGTGGTTCACAAAACATACTGCATATCTACTGACTCATGGTGCAGTTCCTTGCAAAGAAATTGTGACAGGTACATCAAATGACATTATGTATCATATTTCATGAAGTCCAACACATCAATCCCCACTGTGGTATATGTACTACATACAAACTATATGGTGGCATACAGCTGGACAGTACATCATAGCAAATAAGTGAATTTGCTGCATCAAATTTATATTTCCATTTCTCCTTTTTTGGACTGCTGTGGAACTGCTATTGCTTCTTTCACTTTACTCTGGGAGACTCACCTGACTGCTGGGATGGACCTAAATCATTCTCCTTTTGTTGTCTGGGAGGAGGCAGAAAAATTTCCATTTCAGCTTCATACTCATGGCCTTAAGCACCCTGCCCATTTCCTCGCAATACCAGAGTCAAACTGATAAAAGGGTTTTATGGCTGATGCATGTTCTGTGCTTCTGGTCTCTTGTCATTGAGATGCATATTCTGGTATCACCATCTTCCTTAGCATCATCGTCAAATGAAGCTATACAGTGGGATATCTGAAAAAGTAATATCACCTTCCGATTGTACTGATGTGTGACCTAGGAAGTGACCCCATCAACAGCAGTGCTCCATGTCACTGTCTACCACAGTATGCATGCATATATGTGACATGATATTGCTTGTAATTATATTGAACTGTTTTAGGGCACCAGTACCATAGGAGTAGTGACCATGTATATTCAGGTTAAGCACTGATTTCTTGTGGAAGCTCTTTCACACTTTGTGACAAACCTGTAAGTCTTCTAGATCATTGTTTCTGACTGGGATCCCATGACTTTCATCCCCTCTTCACCGCTGTATTTTTGTAAACAGGAATTACATTCATTCACTGAGGTGTTGAGCTGTTTTGTGTAATCAGTGAGTCTGCTCAGCATAGTAACTTATGCTGTGCTAGTTTCTTCAAGTTTTGGTCATTGTTTTTGATCACGCTTCACAGTTTATGCATATGCAGCTCTTAAGGTGCTGTTTTAATCTGTCTTTCTGCTCTGCTGTCATCATGAAATAATTTTTGGAGAGACTGTCTACCCTGCACTTTGTAGGTGTAGCACACCCAGCTAAAAGAAACTTTGTCCTTTGCAGCTCAATGCAAACGGCGCCCCCTTTTTCTTTTGATCCCCTCCTCATTGTTTTCCCCCTTGGGGGGTACATAAGCTGCTTGTGTACATTCCATCTAGGTTTTGTCGTCACATTATGAGGACATTTGCTGTGCTAATGAACCCAGACAAACAATTTCCTGAATTACCATCCAGACATGTTCTATTTAAAATAAAGCATAGTGGCATTCATAGTGTACAACTTTCTGCTTTTATTTTATCACTAAACTGAGACAGTAAGTAGGCTTCATTTTTGTAATTTATGGCAATAGGTGAAGATGAAATATGGTTTACATGAAGTGCAAATAGCAGTTGCTGATCTATGCAGTTTCTGCATATCACTTTCCCTTAGTAGTGTGCAAAACAGAACTGTAGTATTGTAAAGGATAATGCTGCATTATTTATGACACTATACATTTCTTAAAACATGCAGTGCATATCTGCACTGATAAGTTAACTTAAAATGTATGAACCTTAATGTCCTTTCATCTAATCATAAGGTCTTCATGGACATTTTTCTTGTTTATCTTGGTTAAAAATACAGCTTTTTTTATTGCCCTTACTTCTGTCAATTCTCTATGGACCCCAGTACTGTTACAGCTGTAAAGGGTAAACACCTTACTGATGTGATATGTAAGGCAGGTGATCAAGATCCCACCTATACCTCTCAAACTCTTAGAGCAAAAAATCTGGACAAAGCCTAAGGTGATGGGGGGACAAATAGGGACAGATTTTAAATATTGCACTTACAAGCTTAGAAAGTTGATAGAATAATAGATTTTGCATTAGCATGAATTTTCTGAAGGATGTGGATAGAGTCTTAAACTCAAATATTTGTCATTATACAATGACCCCCCCATTAATATTCCAAAATGTGTATGCTGATTGGTCAGCATGCCCGTTGTAAATCCAGCTTATACTAATGGAAAAGGTCCGGTCACCCGAACTTTTTCCATTAGTATAAGTCTTGATTTTTGTGTGTTTTTGTTAGCAACGGAGAACAGAAGAGCTCTGTTGCTGTAATCTCGCTATATTAAACGAGTTTAACATAACGAGATATCTTAAAAAAAAAAAAAAAAAAGCAACGGAGATCTTCTTTTCTTTTTTTAAAGATATCTCGCTATGTTAAACTCTTTTACCATAGCGAGACACCTTTTAAAAAGCAACGGAGATCTTCCTTTCTCCGTTGCTTCCACACACAGCTCTGATGTACTGCATAAGCATACGCATGCGCAGTACATCAGAACTGCTGCAGAATACCAGACAGCTGCAGAAGGGCAGCACGGAGGCATTATACAATGCCATTATTTCAGAAAAGTAAGTATTTTTTTCTTAAATAATGTCATTGTATAATAACAATAACCCACTTCTGTGTGTGGGTAATGTTGGATTTACCCACGGTTGTCTTTGTTTGGCCAATCGGGCTTCACCCTTGTGAGCAAACCACACCAACCGTTGGTAAATCCAGCATTACCCACACCCAGGCGTGGGTTATTGCTTAATTATTTAATGATTTCAATCCTCAGCTATTTGCCAGAAAGGTACAGATTTTAGGAGGAACACACCAAAAATATGAGGCAAAAATCTGGATATTCTGCAAAAAATCTGTACAGTTGAGAGGTATGATCCCACTCTTTGTCGATTAATTATGGTAGCCTAGGGTATGACATTTCAGCATATTCTTATTCTGCAGGCATCGTCAGAGCAAACTCTTATGGTAGAGGAGTTGAGCAGGACCAGGGCATACCCTCATGCATGGAAATTGAATCAAGGTGTCTTTCAGGAATTGATCTACCAGTAAGAACACGTGCAATGGATCTTTTTGCCTACACTCACAAATGTGTGATGTCAGAGATGTTGGAGAAAAGTAAAACTAGATGCGATATCACGTTATATATTTGCATGTATACTGTGGTACTGTGACGTGGAACACTGCTGTGGATGGTCACTCATCAGCACAATCAGAAGAGGAAATATTTATTTTTAAGCTATCCTAAGGCATGGGAACTTATTTGTTCAGGATGCTATAGGAGGTTGTAATACTTGGGTATGCATCCCTATGATGACAAGAGTCCAGAAGCACTCATCAACGTGTCACCAGCCATAAAACCCTTTTGTCAGTTTGACTCTGGTATTGGGAGGAAATGGGCAGGGTGCTTAAGGCTATGAGTATGAATCTGAAATGGAAATGTTCTGCCTTCTCCCAGACAGTAGCAGAGTGATTTAGGTCCATCCCAGAAGTCAGGAGTGTCTCCCAGTGTACAGTGAAAGCAGCAATAGCAGTTCCACAGGAGTCCAAAAAGGAGAAAAGGAAATATAAATTCAATCTAGTAAATTCACTTACTTGTTATGATATACTGTCCAGCTGTCTGAAAAGTAACGTAACCATGTAGTTTGTATGTAGTACGTATACCATGGTGGGGATTGCTGATGTCGGAATGTATCAAAAGTGATACATAATGTCACTTGATATACTTGTCACAATTTCTTTGCAAGGAACTGCAGCATGAGTCAGTAGACATGTAGTAACTTACAAACAGTAACTAACCAAAATTTAAAAATGAGCACAACTGTGAGTGGGAGAAATATAAGAACTTTGAAATAACCATAATACTCATTGAGATTGATGAAAAATTAATAGAATTGCAACAAGGTCCACAGAAACTGTTACTAGGTCATCTGCAGATTGATTAAAAATAACTATGGTGGGCAATAATAGTATGCATTATATTACACTTCCAGAGAAATAAATTATGTAACATCAGAAAATGTACAATGGAGATTTCACTGACTATGCATAATAAAGCAACAGTGAGGTTAAGTAGAAGGTGACATCAGTGACCTCTCTGAGAGATAAGGTTGACAACCACATTATTATATAATGGTCTTATAATCTGAAATAAAACTATTTGGTGGATAATAAGCGCATTTGCTTGCAGACATATGAACAGCTGTGAGTACCCAATATGAATTCTAACACACAGCTGAGCACAGTTGCTGGAATACTTAGACCCCTACTTGTTAAGGATTAATGCAAGAATTTTTTAACTTTATTTACAGATGACGTGAATAAGAAGGGAGATGAGGGAACACTTTTACTGGCACACCACGCAGACAGTTCTGTCTGTTGTCATTAATAGGTGACCGACTAAACCTTGCAGGGCAGGAAGTAGGACACTGTGGCTTACTGAGGGAGGAAGAACGGAGGAGTAACTTGAGAAGGAACTGAAGCACACAAAAGTAGTAACTCCCAAAAAGTCTGTTATCTGAGCATTGAATTAATATTTCTGGATGCTTTTTTCCCCATAGAATATGTAACATCAGTAGGAAAAACATTTGTAAGAGGCATTGTAGGACAGTAAGTGATACTAGTACAGTGGCCTGTCAGAATTAGCATTGCTTCTCTGTTCTTCCATTCTAAGTGAATGGAACTGATATATGACAGTCCAGCCATGGGCATTATAATCTCAACAACTGTTGCACTATGCTTTCTTCTAAAGCTAAATCTTCCCCAATCTCTGATCAGGATGTTTGCAAGAGAAGGACACAGAGTTACAAACATAAGAAAATTAGTAGTGACTACTACTACTTTCTGACGAATACTGGGTAGCGATGTGTAGAAATTCAAGAAAAGAAAAAGACAAGCCTTTTTTCCACTGTAGTGATCTTTTAAGATACACATGCTAATATTTAGTTGCATTGTGTTGTTTTTTGCAGCGATAATACCTTGATGATGTAAGGGAAACATGTAAATAGTGGTTCTATTTCTTTAAAAACAGTGTAAATGGAGTTACCTTAACGCAGCTGGATGTGTGGTGTTGGGCGGAGATGGTTCCTGTAGAATATTTAACAAAGCCATTTGTCAAAGTGGTATCTCAGTAGGAGGGGTGTAACACTCAGAGAAGTTTGCATCCCTTGAGGAGAGATGCTATGACTGGAACAGTAGTTCTGGGTGTTAACATTGCAGAAAGAGGAGACTTTATAAATGATATCTGAAGGAACCCTGATTTTTTTCCTGCCAAAGATATCTATAAAGAGAAAGGGTATTGGCACATGGACATACAATAGGCTGTCTGTGCTGACTTATGCAAAAGAAATACAATACACTTTTGTAGTCCGCCATTGTTTGAGAAGTCTAAACCACTGTTTTTTGTATTGTAATACAATTTTTTAATGTGTTGTACTTTACTGTGTGCACTTCTCTTCTGTGTGTATAATCTGTACATACACAAAGCCAACCTCAGACCAATTGGATCTACAGTACATGCATTTCTTTCTCAATTTGCATGTGTGTAATATGGCAGTACTGAATTTGTCAGCTCTAGGTTTGGTTTATATGTTTAGCCTCCGAAATAAGGTTAGCTACACAAATACTGAGCAGGTGTGCAAGATCGCACAATTCTCGAGGTTGGGAGTGCTATCTTTCCCCAACTTTGTGTGATCCTTTGAATTGTTATATGTAATCAGGCAGTTTGGGGGTACAGCTCCCTACTTGAGGAGCAGCGGGGGCTTGCCCCTGCAAACAGTGCATTTTTGCCTGGTTTTTACTTTTGTGTGCATGTGCCAAGGCTGCTGCTCAGCGCATGCTTAGTAACATGGTGGTGGTGTGAATGTCAACACTTAAATGTTTCAACCAGTCAGTACAGGCATATGTTGTATATAATATAATACTCGGAGACTTTGCATGCAGCACACACTTTCAGACATTTTTTTCATATGACTAAGTGTCCAGACTGCATTGCATTCTAAGGTGTTTTTTTCTCTCCTCATGTTATACAAATTTCTGTTAATCAAATGGAAAGTAACAACTCTTTGTCCTCCCATTTTATGTACATATGGAAGTTTTCATACGTCATAGCTTGTTACTAGGCTAATGATCACTAGGTCCCTTACAAGCCTAGTTGTGCACACCAAACAGTTTGAGTCCAGAGTATCATGGGAATCCATACAGTGGGCATGCTGTTAGGGAGGTAACTAAAGATTTGCTGGGGGGGGGGGTGTTAGACAGTCAATATGGAAAGCATTATTCTCTGTCCATTGCAGGCCAGACTGTTAATAAATTTACAATTCCCCATCCTGTTTTCAATGTTTTGTCTGAATAGGGTCAGGGATGAACTTTTTACATGGACAGTAAGACTATTCCATAGTTCGGCTATCCTTTGGGACACACACCTGTCTCTGCAGCACATCCTGTCATTCTGTTTGTTGCAAGCACAGTTGAGGTACTCTGTGTTTCTGGTGCTATTTGTTTTGCACATGTACAACAGGTCCATCACATCAAGACCGAGTCTGGGGAAGCCCTGTAAGCCAGGCAAAGATCCCCTCTCAGCAGTGTATAGGAGACTGAACACGGAGACAGCAGCCTTTAGGTAATTAGTGTAGGGCAGGATTATCATGCCCTGAATTCTCCTTGTGAGAAACTTTCATGGGTGCTCCAACTGTCTGGTTAAATGCATGCTGAAGGGGGTGTTATTATTGATGGGTCTGATAAGGGCCAAGTAAAGTAGTACTATAACATCCTTGAACCTGGATACCATACACTTGCCTATAAGTTAGGTGACATAGAATGATTTTCTTACTGTCTTAGCTACATGTTGATGAAAGGCCAGCTTGTTGTCTACATATGTTCCAGATCCCTTACCACTGGGTTGACTATAGGGGTGTTTTACTGAGGAAGTAATTAACTTGGGTTGACAGTTTCCCAAAGGGCATTATAATGCATTTCTTTGGCACCAAATTTTAGCCATGGCTTTAGCACCAGTGCTTTGTCTGTGTTAAACCCTTTTATAAGATGTTGGTGTCTAGGAGGGAGTCTAATAGCTCACAGTTTACAGTCCTCTGCAAATTCTATGATCCAGAGGCCTTCAGTATTAGACTTCCAAAAAGATGCTAAACAGGAGTAGGCCCAGCATGGAGCCCTGGGGTATCTGGCTTTGGACTCAACTGGGGTATCTGGCTAGGGACTCATCTCTTCATGGAGGTGGTCTCACTAATCCTGCCTGGGTCCAGTCTGTGAGCCAGTCAGCAACCCAGCAGGTTATATAAGAATTTATACTTAGTTCAGAGAGCTTGTCAACACCTGAGTGGGGTATTGTATAAAATGCCTTTGGTAAGTCAAGATGTACAGTATGCACTGTTGTAACCTCTTCCACTGCCTTGCTGACCCTTTGCCAGGTTAATTAGGCATGACCTTCCCTTAAAGCTGAATTGAGATGGGCCAAGTGGTTGCCAATGTCCTTGTTTATCATTTTCATGATCATTTGTTCCATGGCTTTACATATTAGGCCTATTAGACTGATGGGTCTGTAGTTCCACGGGTTGGTTGATCTGCCTTGCTGAGGGGAATGACTGTTTAGTGGTGCTCCATTCACTTGGAACATAGCCTGTTGTTAGGCTGTAGATTAGTGCCTCAAGTGGTCCTGATAGGTTGTGTATTAAACTGTTCAGCAGTCAGCTGGGGATGTTGGGACCCAAGGAGGTTTTTTTTGGCTTTAGCAAGTGCTGCCAGCACCTGGTCCATGCTATTCGTTGGGGGTAGTATGTTGGAGGGGATTTCACCTGGTTGAAATGGAGGGATAAGGGTGAAGTTTGAGCTGAGTTTATTAGCCAGTAGATTTGCTATGTCACTGTGATTGGTGAAGATGTTACTGTTCACCACTAGTTCAGCACACTGCTGTGTTACCTGTAAGGTTCCGGGCATAACTGAAGAAAGCCTTACAATTGCCCTTAGCTTAGACTGTGAGGCTATCCTAACCTTGTAGTTGGCCTTGTTGTACTTAATTAGATCTCTTGGTTTCTTATTTAGTTGTAGGGCTTGTTTTTATGGGAGTAGCGTTGTTGCCTCACAATAAGACGCTGTCCGGTTCGATTCTCAGCTAGTGTCTCTTCTGCTTGGAGACGTGCGTGAATGGGTGTACCTTTGTTGAAAGTTGTGCATCAGGGCTGGTAACTCGGCATGTAAAAATCAACTACCAATCATTAGCGGACCGGAGTTCCACTGTGGCGACCCTAACCGGGAAAAGCCGAAAGACACAGCAGCTCTTCCTGATTTTGGCCATGAGTTTTCTTTTATTATATACTCTGTTTAGATAAGAATTCCATAAGTGAATTTTTTTAGTTTACTTCTGGTAGGTACAGCAGTCTCTATGCAGTCATTCGTGTTTGCATATGGAGGTTGTGAATAATTCTGCATAGACAGCTGTGATCTGTGGGTTAGGGGGAACCTTGAATTTTGACAAACACTTCATTAATTAGATGTAGTTTAGTTCCTGTTACTGGTTTAGCTGGATTTTCAGGGTTAAATTTTACTTCAAAGGAAACATCTTTGTGATCAGATCTCAGTAATGAGGAGGTAACATCGGGGGGGGGGGGAGTTGCAACGGACTCCCTTGTTGGTGAGTACCAAATCCAGTATGTTTGATCCTGTGGTTTGACATATAGTATTACATTTCACGGTGTTTGTATTCAAGTCCAGGAAGCATTGCACCTGTGAGTTTGAGGTAGTGTAAGTTTCCCAGTCTATAAAGGGAATAGTTAGTCACCCATGGAAGAGTTGAATGAGACTCTAGGGGCATAGATGCTGACCTGTAGCTAGCCATGATAAAGTGAGGGACCTTTTCTATGGCAATTTGCACATGGATGAGCTCCATGGTATCATCTTGTTTTAACAAACCTTGAAGGTATGTTTGTTGCTATCTTAGATTGAAACACCTCCTCCAGTTTGTGCCATTCTAAATGTGTGGAAGGCTGTGTAACCGTGCACTGCTGGAGTACTTTCTGTGGCTTTAAACCACATTTCCGTCATGGCACAGATGCTTACATTCTCCAGAATGAGCAGGGCTTGAAAGGGTTGGATTTTTTGTTAAGGCTGCTAGCACCGAGCAATAAAACCTTAAGGTTACTTGGAGACATTTTCATTTTGTTGGTAGTGTTGTCCTTTTGGTATTGCCTAAATGTTCAAAGGGATGGATAAAGTTTTAGCCAATATCTAAAATCCTAGAAGGGGAACAAGTGCAGCCCATCCTTGGCAAAGCAATATGGTCTGACCATGTCCTCCCATGCTGATAGATATGGAATCCCCTAGAGTGACACCAGAAACTAAGTTAATACCTCAGCCAGATGGGTGCCTGAGCTGCATGCCCTTATGGTTTGTCCTCCTTTTTTGTTTTCATAAGGACAGGGTGTCCCTTCATACTAATCCTTCTTTTATGCCCAAGATGCTTAATGAGATATCTCTTAATCAGTCTATTCATTTGCTCATTTTTTCCTCTCCGCAGTCTGCTAGTGAGAAGGTTCTTCACACCTTGGATTTGCATAGACAACTCAGATATTTGGATAAAACTAAAACCATTAATAAATCTGAGCAACTTCTTGTTTCCTTTCATCCTAGGTCTTTAGGTTTGGCTGTTTCCAAGCAAGCTATTCCTCTTGGATATCTACAGCAATTTCCTGTTATTTCTTTCATGGCAAGAGCCTTCCTTCTTCTGTTAAGGCTCATTCTACCAGGGCTGTGGCTTCTTCTGGTGTTTTTTTCCAAGGGTTTGGATACTAATTCTATTCTTCAGGCAGCAACTTGGACTTCTGTGCATAATTTTACCTGACATTATAAGTTGAATGTGGTCTCTAGAGCTGGTTTTGCCAGAGCCATTCTTCATGGCTTTCTTGAGGGCTCTGCTGGCCCTTCCTCCTCCCAACTTTCTTCCTGAGCTATTGTACTCTCTCTATTGTAAAGAATACTGGAACAGTGATATAAAAGGACCTAGTACAGTTGTGTAAAATCTTACCATAACAGTAGATGTCTCTCTTCACTGTTGGAGTATTTGCTCACTCCCTCCACCCCCTTTCCCCTTGATCCTTTTCTCCTTCTGGATGTACTTGTTACCTACTTGTATATTTAAACTGCCATTCCTACTGGGGATTTTCACTTCTGAGGATGGTACTGTTTTTGATGTCACCTTTATGCCCTACTGTGTGTGCGGGGAGCATGCATGTGATGTATGGTGTATCCATTACAACCTAAAGGCTTTAGTGTACTGGCCGGATGTCGGGCCACCCTTGGCAGGGGATCCCTGTTGTAAAGAATACTGCAACAGTAAAGAAAAGTGCATCTATTGTTATGGTAAGATTTTACACAACTGTACTTTCATGAAATTAGTGTTGTTTCAGTCTTTGAAGTTAGCCAACAGTGCTCTTCGTAGCACCCACAATGTGCCCAGAATTGGCTCATGTATGAACTGCATGTATTAATAGTCTATCTGTTTATGACTGTAGATTCCTTTTATTAGACCCATTGCTCCTACTTCTTTTGGAACTGTCTGGGTATCTTTCTTCCTCATTACTCTCACTTCTGCCTGCAAATCCTGATATTTTATGACTGTGTCTCACACTGTACATAAGACATTGTAATCAGTAGGTTTAGCAATTTCAATGATAAATCCTGCTTTTGTCTTTTGTTACATGGACTACTATATCTGGTTAACTCCCATCTATTTTTTGAACTGTTGGTAATGGGTGAATCCCATGTGATGTGCACTTCATCATTCTCTACGATGCTTTATGGTTCATGTTTCCAGTACTCAATTACGTTTGTATTGTAGTTTTTGCACAATCCCCAGTGCAACAGTCTTGCTACATTATTGTGCCATTCAGTGTACAGGTCCTCTGTCATGAGTGTACCACACACAGCAGGAAGGTTCATGATTTGAGTATACTGTGCCCTTTTTAAGGTAGTTTACTGTGCACTCTGTCTAATAGTGACAAGATTCAGTGAGGTGCTCTGCCTCACATGAACTTGTGTGACTGTTTCCAATTCTTGTCTGTTTTTCCCACGTGTACAATAACTTTGTAAGCAGTGTGTACATAGTCCATTACCATATGCTCCCATTATTACCCTTTCATTATTTGGCTTCAGCTCACCTCTCCTTAACCAGATCTGTATGAAATCCTGATCAAAATGAGGTTGTTCCAGGACATCTCTATACTTGCTGCTGTATTTATGGCTTTTCCACATTTCTTTCCTTCTCACCTGATCCTTTGTATTCTGTTTCTTTTGTTTTTCTGGCACACACAGTTGCTGCCTGATTTTTATCTACTTCTGGTTTGGTTTTCATTCCTGCTTGACACTGAAGTACTTCTCCTAAATTAAGCAGAGAGGTCATCTTATACATCCTCTCATCATGTTTTAAAACTTTCACTATGTTTGGATTTGATGAGGTCTGCAGATATGTATGTAATCCCATGACTACAGATTTGTACATATATCAGTTTTGAGGATGCCCATACCTCCTTCACAGCGAGGGCTATATAATCTTGGTATACACTGATTTGTATATATCATTTGATAAGCTTGAAACATTTTTCTTATTTTCCTGTCCAACTGATTCAATACCTTAAGGTACCAATCAGTCACGCCATAATTGTAAGTTAGAATAAGAAGAGAAAATCGGTTTATAGCTTGGACTTTTATTCCTAGATGTCAAGGCTGTTTTCAGTATTAGTTTTAGTCTTCTGAAATGTTCCTTACTGAGTTTTATATGCATTTATTTAGGTTTTACTGCTGATCCTACATTATTTCCCAAATATTTGTACACTCTCCTGCTCAAGTTCCTTTATATCGTATTCCTGTCCCAGATTGAAATTTTATTGGTACTGCAACTTTCCTGTTTTAAACGTTGCTTTTGCACATTTATCAAGACCAAATGACATTCTTATATCATCTGAGAATGTTTTAACCACTTGCAGTTGTGTTTTTAACTCATCCAATGAATGGTATTGTTTTAAGTAATCTACACAATGTAGATAAGTCTTTAACCAAGGTTGTTTTCTGGGAGCCAAATTGTAACCATGACCTAATCTATTAAGTAAACAGCTTAATGGTTTAAAGGCAAGATAAAAAAGCAGAGGTGAAAAAGAATCACCCTGGGATGATAATTTGTGATTTCGCATGACTTGAATACAAAGTGGTTTGCAACTGTAATGTAATTAAGCTGTGTTGGATGCATCTTATACATCTTATAAGCGCCCCTTTATCCACAAATGTGGGATACTGTCAAATGTTTTTTTTTTGTAATCTATCCATGCTTTTTTTAGGCTATATGGGTTTGGAACTGTAGTGTTTGGTGAAGCCATAAAGCAAGCTGCTTAATAGGATATAGTTGTTCCTACTGGTGTTTCATAAAGGCATGTGGTACTAGAGGATGTAGGTGACGTTAGTAATTTTGGGAGGTACTAAACAGCATACATTTTTGTTTTTGATGGGTTAAGAAGAAACTTGTGGTTTGAAAACCAGGAATTGAGAGTTCAAATCTTCAAGATGGATTTGAATTACTGAGAGATAAGAGCTGACCTAAAGAATACCATATCATCAGTATAAAAACAGAGGCAGATTAGAAAGCTCATAAGGTAGTTTTGAATCAATACTGACAAGGGGGTAATGAGACAATAATGGACTCTTGGAGCATACCCTTTAAGAAAGGAGTAGCTTCAGAGAATGAAGAGCTTATTTTGACTCATGAAATATTGGAACCAGGTAACAACCAATGCCTAAAATTGAGAGAATGAAGAGTTTGTGGATAGTAAGGTCAAAGGGATAAGTGTTCATGTTAAGTTGGCTTTGACAATGTTGAGAAATATGTCATCTGTGAGGCATCACAAAGCAGTCATTGTATTGCAACCTGTCTAGAACCCATGTTGTTTTAAAATTAAAAGATAGCACTGTTGTATGTAGCTGGAGTTACTTATGAGATTTTCCAGGTAGAATGGAGGAAGGACAAAAGTGAGGTGTTTTCAGGTTTGAAATATTTATGGAGAGATTTAACAAGAACTTTTTCCTAGATCTCAGGTATTATGTTTCGAGTTAGGCAAAGTTTATAGATATGAAGAGGAGGCTGGGTGAGAATCCCCACAGTGAAAGATGAACCAGGGAAAGAGGTGATCTGAGCCTGCTGGGGCATCTTTGGAATTGTTTCTAAGCAAGCTAGTAATACTTATAAACTTTTCTTGAAAAAGAAGAGAAGAATGTAGGACACTGAGCTGGTAGGGTAGAAAAAGACAAAGTATGAGTGGTGCTCTGTAGAAGATGGCTGAATTATTAGATGAAATTGGGACATGAATGATCCGTGTTGAGGGTTGGTTATCATTTTTAGGATCATCAGAGGTTTGACACCCTCCTCAACAGATGGAACTCTAATCCAAAAGACATGGGCTTCCCTAGAAAAGAGATTCATTTTGGTTTTGAAAAGGTTGATTTTGTATCTACCTCTGGATTGTTTTGCCAGGTTCCATATGGATGTAAATGTTGTACAGTTGTCGGGGATTGTTTAAATTTCCATGTTTACCTGTTTTCATCCCTTAATCTGAAGGACTTTGAGTTCTTTAGTTAACCAGGGATCTGATGTTGTCAGTCTTCACTTAATTCTCGACTGTGGGTTCGGTTCCAAACCTCAGAAACAATTCGGCCATTATTCCAGCTCGTGCCTTCCAAAAAAACATGCTAAGCTCTACCCATAATGCTCCTTACAGGATTGCCTTAGATCTTGTTTGCTGTTTTATAGTGCCAGACACGTTCTTTCCTCTGAGCTCTCTGACTGCTAGGATTCTGGGTGTTTCCATATCTAGACAACTGGCTCCTTACTGCTGCCACCAGGCGTCTACTTGTAGAGGCATGAGACTATATTCTTTTCCTTTGTTTCAATGTGGGTGCCATTATAAATTATGAAAAGTCCCATTTAGAACCATCTCAACAGTTGGAGTTCATAGGGTGCAATGCTTGATGCAGTCACCCACATTGCGTCTCTTCCCTTAGAAAGACTTCAAAGGATAACATTGCAAATCAGCCAGATCCTTTGCAGCAAGAAGTAACAGCAACTTTAGGCTCAATGGCAGCCTGCATCACCCTAATCCCCCTTGCGAGATATCCCACGTGAATTCTTCAATGGCTCCTGGCATCTCAGTAGTCTTTACTGAATCAAGCCAATATCCCATTTGGTTACGATCATCTATCGTTGCAAGAAAGATCTGATGTGATGGCTTCATTCCAATGAAATTTTATCAGGTCATCCCTTTGTTCCCCATCAACCCCAAGCCATAGTGACCAGGGACATGTCCCAGATGGAGTGGGGAGGCATTATCTGGGAAGGACAATCCAAGGCACTTGGTCCCAGCTGGAGGCCAGTTTGCATATCTATGTTCTAGAGATGAGGGCAGTGCTCTTAGCATTGCAGACATTTCAAGCAGCCCTCCCCTTCGGAACAATTGCGATGCAAACAGTATGTCAGTAGTTTTGTACATCAACAAGAAAAAGGGAACCAGGTCTTACTCTCTTTGTTGAGAATCACGCAGAGTATGGCAATGGGCAATTTCTTCTGGCCGCTTTCTTTTAGAAGTGCACATTCCAGGGAGTTCCAGCGTGATTGCAAACAAATTGAGCAGGACCATCCTAAAGCCTCACAAGTGGTCTCTCTATCCATTGGTGGCAGAAAAGATTTTTCTCCCCTGGGGTGAACCCTGCTGCAATCTATTTGTGTCCCCCCTTGAAAACAAGTGCAGCAGTTGCTTTGCCCTAATCCCCCCTCCGGGGCAGTCATCAAGAGATGCTGTCATTTACGATTGGCCCCCTGGTCTGTTTGTATGCCTTTCCCCCAATTCTTCTCATATCCTAGTTTCTAAACAAAGCCAACAGATTGAAGTTCAGAATAATTCTCATCGCCCCATTCTGGCCTTGACAAGTCTGGTTTCTCTTCCTTTGGCTTCTTCTAATTTGGAGACCTTGGATGCTCGATCCTGCTCCAGACCTGTTGTCCTACCTGGAAAGACTAGTTCATCCTAATTTTCAGAATCTCAAGCTCACTCCATGGTTCCCATGATTGCCAGGCATTCATCTCTCACTTCAAGTTCAGTGCATCATTCTATCCTACCACAACCCTTCAACTAGGAAATTGTACCTTAACAAGTGGCTAAAGTTTTCTAAATGGATGTCACAGTGTAATCTTGATCCATATTCTGCGCCTATTGAGGAAGTCCTGGAATTTCTAACTTCACTTTTTGAAGCAGGAGCATCTGCCTCTACTATATGAGTGCATTTCTGCAATCTCTAATTTTCATATGGGTTTAAATGGTTCTGCCTTAATGTCACATAAACTTTGCAAAGCCTTTTTGAAAGGAACTTTAATGCTAAGACCTCCATATAAAAAAAAAAACCTCTGCAGCTTGGGATTTGAATTTGGTGCTTCAGTCATTAATTCATTCTCCTTTTGAACCTCAGGAAAATTCTTCCATGAGACCTTCCAGGGTTCAGTTAGCTAGGGACTCTGTTCCACAGTCAAGGATTAAGTGAAGATTGACAACATCAGATAAAGAAGTTATGTCTTACCTTAACGTTCCATCTGTGTTATCGATCTTCACTTATCCTTGACATCCCCACCCTCCTTTCCCCTGCCTTTAGGTCTCTTGATGGATCGGACCTCTCCAAATATTGGCTTTCATTATAGAGATACAGATATGGTCTCTGATCTGTTATTTCTTATCTGTCACTATTTGTTTGCAAACTTGATCTGAGATAATCTTGTAAGGAACATTGTGGGTAGAGCTTACCTCAAGAGTTTTTTTGGAAGACACGAGCTGGAATAACGGCCGAGTCAGTTTCAAGGTTAGGAACTAAACCCACAGTTAAGGATAAGTGAAGATCGACAACACAGATGGAATGCTATGGTAAGACATAACTTGTTTTTTTTTTTTTGTTGAGGATGCTTAGTGATTTGTAACAGGGTTCCTATTAGATGACCGAAGACGCATTCTATCGAACTTAAAACAACGAAAAGGCAAAATAGCGAAGCGGCTTTTAAGCGAATTCTTTCCCAGGGAAAGAATTTGCTTGGCCGCTTCCGTTACTTTGCCATTTTCAGCACTGTAGTGCGACCTCGGAGTTGGTATATTTAAGTAGGGGAGGAGAAAGCTCAGAACAGCAATTTTTTTTCCCAAGGGAAAAAAAATCACTGTTCCAAAAAAAAGAAAACAAAAAGAAAAAAAATTTTTAATAATTTTTCGCCCCCCACTTTATGTATTATTTAAATTTTTTTTCTTTCTTTTTTTTTTTTTTTGGAACAGTGATTTTTCGCTGTTTTGAGCTTTCGAGATTGCAAGCTTTCACTTACATGGTTTCTATTATTCATTTTTCACTTTTTTAAGCGTTCAATGATATAATATAGACCCTTTGTAACATTGGGAAGATTTTTTTGGAGTATGAACCGTATTTGGTTTAGAGGGATTACTGCAGAGTTGTGATCTTGATTGGCAAGCATGGGAGCATGGGATACCAAATGATAGATGTTTTCCAGGTTAATACCTTAAGTGGTTTGGGGCCTGAAGGGGGTAAGTTTTGGGAACACCTAAAAGACTAGATACTAATTTGGAAGATGATAGGTGGGTGGTCCCAAAAGGGGGATGGATATGTTTGAGATTGTTTGGTCATTTGCAGGTCAAAAAGTAAGCAGTTGTTAGTAAGAAGGTTTGAGAGGGAGGCTCACTGATCTGTTGTGTGAGACTGATATTGGTTAGAAATTCAGAAATGCTATTTGAGAGGGGGCCTGAGAAGTTAATATTGAAGTATGTGAGAATAATTCTGCTTTTGTTATTTTTGTTAGTGGCTGGCAGTATTGCATGAATAAGAGGCTGGAATTTGGGAAGAGAGGCAGGATAAGGAAGGTAGGCTGCTGCTATAAGCAAGGATTTGTTTTTCCAAGTGGTTAATTTTAGAAGTATCCTGTTGGGATTAATGTCAGCTGAGGTGCTGAGTTCTGCAGTTATTATGGGTCTTTGATGATTTTTGTAAAGTACTAGACATCTAACCCCCTATCTACTGCCTGGTCTTGCATCATATCATTATTTGTAAGATAAGAAGAGGTGTTGAAAGGTAGGGTTGTTTGATTTGATCCACAATTCTGTTACAGTAGTGATATCAGAGGAATGAGAGGCAATGAATGCATTTATTTGTTTAGGTTTGTTATAGGTACGTTTTGAATTAATCAGTACACAGGAAATGGATGTGGCAGAGGACTGGAAGGACCTTGAGGGGTGCGGTAAGGATCAGGCTAGTTTCAGTGTTGGCTCTAATAAGGATAACATGAATAACTGGAGTGAATTTGTAGAGGTCTTTTGGAATCTTAAAGAATGAATAGAGAGAAGTTTTGTAGATATGTTTTGGAATCTTAATGAAGTGTTTTTCAGGTTTTGATATGGAGAAGAGTATTGTGACAAGTAGAAAGAAAAAAGCAGGTGAGAGCGGAAATGAGAGGGTTAGGAAAGACAGAGGGTGAGTTAGGAGGAGGAAGATGAGTGCGAGAAAGAAAGTAAGATTATCGAATGTGTTTAAAAGAGGTGAGTAGCATTTGTAGTTGTGTGGAAGATGGAGTAATTGGGAAAAGGAAGTAGTGTTAGGAAGACAAGTGAAAGGCACATTCTCACTTTGTTGTTTTGGGTTTAAGAGGATTAGTATTGGAGGGAAGTAGTTATTTGAGTAGAGGAATAGCGAGAGATAGATTGGTGCCAATGGGTTATGAAGATTGATAGCTTAACTGAAGGATGTAGAATACTGGGGGAAGATGGGGTATTTGAAGTTAGGATACAAAAAGCAGAATATCTGATGAGGGAATATGAAGCTACTTATGAAAAATGATGTGCCTTTGATGGGAGGAGTTTGAAGTGAGTTAAGGGAGTGGGAATATATTAGTATAAATGTGAGAGATCAGAAGGTGGCTGGTGAACTGGGAGGGGAGTGGAGTGGGCATACAACTCCTGCTAGAGAGGAATGAATCAGTACATGAATCTGAGGAGCTGGCTATTGAGAATCACTGCAGAAGGAGAGTTAAAATAACCCCAAGTGTCTTTAAAATATCCACATTAACGTTTGTGATGGGGTATTAGTTGGGTTTAACAAAAGCAGCAATAGGTCAGCAATCGGATCCAAGTTTTTACATAGAAGGCCCCTTCCCCACCCCCAATAATAAGCTCCTGATAAGGCATTCTAAGGGTCCAACACATACTGCTTTGAGAAGGCGAAGTACTATTTTGCAAGAGTTGACCTGTCTTGATTTTGATTTGATTTTCAGTCAGATCAGGTACAAACATGCTTTGGTGCATTAACTTATTACACAACACAAGTACCATGCATGTACAATTTCCAGTAATATGGGAGGCGATCAACTGACTGAATAAATATAAGGGTTGTAGTTTATATAAAATATGTATGTGTGACTGAGATTCCAAAAGCAAGATTAAACAGTTCATGCTTAAATACCTTTGAAAAATATAGTTTATGGTTTTCTTTTATCCCCCCCCCCCCGAGATCTCTGTTAATTATCTGTACAGTCTGTCAAGATCACTATGAAATATAAACACATCAGGGGTGAAAACTGCATATTGATGTTGTTGTTGTTGTGTCTTTCGGCTTTTCCTGATTAGGGGTCGCCACAGCAGAACTCCGGTCAGCTAATGATCGTCAGTAGATTTTTACGCGCGCCAATTCTAGCCCTGATGCACCTTTATTAATGTAAATTAATATGAGTGATAACGATTACAGATGTGGTACCTTGCAGGGTAGTTTTTCTTTAGCTTGATTAATCCTGATGAGAAAATTGTTGTGGGATGTGTTTGAAAGCTGCATTTAATATATGATGCAGACTAATATTAGTTTACCTTAGTATGCTTTATTTGGCAGAGTGAGATGATTGAAATATTCTATTAAAAACTTGTTGGTAAAGGAAGGGACAGTGGGCCCATTTGTCCTTTGTTGGTGAGGTCCATTAGTGGAGAAGGTGTTGTCCTTGTTAAATCAGGGGCATATATCTGACTGATGAAATATGTATACCAGAATGTAGTATGTGTGTGTGTGTACTTATATAGGGGTTCCGAGTGGGTGTTCATTAGTGTGCGCTTTGTAAGCAATATCTTCAAAACTGAACTTATACAAGTAATGGTAAAGACTATTTGTGTGTACTTTCATAGGTAAATACTAGGTAATCAGCAGACTATTACACACCTAACCAATGGAAGACAGGCAATAAAAGCTTCAGAGCAAAAGCTGGTTGTATGTAAAAATCAAATGAATTCCCACTGGCTGGCTTAGAGTATTTCAAAAATATGTCCATCTTGTCCCATGAAACCAACAATATATCGTGTGTGTAAAACAGGTTCACTTTGGAAGCTCGAAATACTGAAATATCGAAATTCAGTATTTCGCGCCCATAAAGTGGAATCCTGAAAAGAACGAAAACTCAGAAGTGCAAAATTTAAAACCTTGCATACCGGAGATTTTGAATTAGCTCTTCTGGTGTTTCACTATGGTTATGGATTCAGGTAAGTGTTTGTGGGTTAAGGGTTTTGGGTAGGGGCTGTGGTGTGTGTTAGTGTGTTTTGTTGCTGTGATGTGTGTGTGCGAGGAGAATGTAGCTTGTGTGGTGGTCTTTTGTGTGTTTTTGTATGTAGTGCAACCTTGGAGTTAAAATATTTAAGTAGGGGGTGGCCCCCCACATGGCGGGTGCATGGGGGCTTGCCCCCCTTCTTTTATGTAGGACAGAGCTTGTGTTTGTGTTCAGCAGAAGCGCTAATTCAAAATATCCGGTATGCGAGATTTTGAATTTCACGCTTCTGAGTTTTCGTTCTTTTCAGAATTCCACTTTATGGGCTCGAAATACTGAATTTCGATATTTTAGTATTTCAACCTTCTAAAGTGAATCTGTATAAAACACGTGTTGAAAATATCAAAGGAAATTGTATACATTTTGTCTGCACTGGTATAAGTGGGGGCAAAATATGCACTCATTTGCTGTGGCCATTCTATGAAGAAGTCACTACTGAATAGAAAAACAATTCTGAGCACATCTTTAATATCTTCCAAATTATGGTAAACATTCAGAAATGGACAAAGAAGGGTTGCCACCTTTTCAGATATCCAAAGTTTAACATTTCATTTTTTGGAAATGTGCAATTTTGCAGGACAAACCACCCACTAACAGTGGTATGGACTGGACCTCACTTTTTTGCCAAATTAAAAGCTCACTTTTATGGCATTTGAGTTGTTTCTGTTTTTTCTCATGTTATATTAGTATGTTTCATGCACAAAATAATTGTTTTATGTAACTACTGGAGGAAACTTGGGAAATATTTCTTTTGTCCTAAAAATCTCAGTGCATTTGCCATTTTTCATTTTTCTTGCAGGATACAACTGTCCAAACAGGGACTGTTTTGTATAATGAGGGACCAGGTGGTAACCATAGGACAGAACACTGCATTACACAAAATTACATGTTGAGTTGCAACGTGCAAGGGATGATTCAAAGATATGCTTAGTGTGATCTCACCACCAGAGAAATAAGATATGCATTCTATACACATGTGCATTGATATGCTAATGATGAAATCAAACATGGCTGTGGAATTCAGAAATGCACAAAATTAGATCAATGAGACATGGAAATCCTTTATTCCAAACGCCAGGAATTTGAGGTGTCCTGAAGCTTCACGTTGCAAGGAAGATCTTAAGCTTCACTTATGTTACAGTGCTAGGAGTTGTGTCAGCGTTAGCAGAGCAGCATATCTTAGTGGCTATCTTTGGAGCCAGTGTCCACAGTTTTGTACGTCATCACTCTCAGTATAATAGATAGCGTTGCCATTAACTAACATGCCATCACTTCCATGACCACAGCATTGTTTTCAGTTATGCTGTATACAGAGACACTATGTGGGAGTTACAGCAGCACATCTCTGCTATTATGAAATCTAGGAAGATGCATGGAATGCCTATCCCAGTGGACAAGAAGCTTTGTGTATGCCTATCCCAGTGGACATGAAGCTTTATGTATTATTAACCATTCTTACTACAGAACCTTTCTGCATCTGACAGGGATACAGTGGGAACCTAACACTCTTAAACTTCTCAAGTCCTACACCAATTTTTCAGCATAATGCTGCAACATGTGGGGGAGCATATTTGTTTTCCCCAGACAGAATAGAGAACCACCTCTGTGCAGGCATTCTAAACTGTTTGCCCACATTGCCATAAAGGCCCACCTGCTGCACGTTATCTGCTATTATCAAGTGGAAGGGCTTCCACTCCAACTGCCAGGTTGGCATATGCTGCTCGGTTAAAAAAACTCCAGCTCTACTCAGTTGCATACCGCCTACTTCAAGGCGATCTATGCCTGACATATAAAGCTATGTCCAATCCAGAATTAATGGACATGCTCCACCTCAGTAAATCTAAATCCCTTAGAGCCACGGACTTGAACCTCAGCACAGAAATAAATAGGACTTCCTGGAGGGACAGATTCATAAGCCATAGGCTCCCTTTGTTCTGGATTCATGTTAGGCAGAGCACCTCATTGAATCTCTTCAAGAAGAATCTTGATGAGTGGATGGGGGATTGTAGGTTTGTTCCAGGGATTACTTCCGTGTCACTATTAGACAGAGGCACAGTAAATTAAACCGTAAAAATGGCACAGTATACTCAAATCAAGGGGTTGCGTAAGCCAAACAAAATCGGGCTAGGCTTATAATTGCCCCAGGGCAGATAGCCTAGTATGAGCCTATGAACCTAATACACTAGGTATTATATGTGTCTGTACCATCCAGGCAGTTCCTATGATTACCACATTTGGGACTTGGGACTTATGCCAGCATTTCAGGCTGGGTGACTTTCCATGGGGTAATCTAGTTAGTAGTTGTAGAAATTGCAAGACATAGAATCCTCAATATGCTGCTCCCATGGATGTAAGCAGCAGGTCACTCATAAAGATGTCCACTGTTGTCTGATGCAGGCTATACCTTGGAACCATAGCTGATGAACCCCATCTGTAACCTCACATTATCACAGACACAGCACATCATCAAACATGGTTAGACCTATGAAGGCTTGCTTCTGTTGCTTAGATGCATCATTTGGTGAACTGCAGTATCCACTGGACACCTGTAGTAGGAAATTTGTTGTCTATACCATGGTACACCATATGGAAAGTAGTTACAGTGTGAGAACATCACAGTACTACTAGATAAACCTGAGGCATCAGCAGACAAGGTTTCAGGTGAGGAGTTGCAAAATAATGTAGCTGAAACAGTACTCCATTTGAGATAGAGGTTGGCACAATAAGTAGTGATCTTGGCAAAGAGGCTGTGTGTGGTCAGCAAATATGGGCCATTATATGGACAAAAAGTACAACTAATGCATACACTAACACACCCAGGCTATGTAATACAGTGCATTGATTGGTGATGCTATGCATCAGACAATACTATACCCACAAAGACCAGACTAGTGGGAAGGGCAGAATCATCATCATCATTTGCATAGGTGAGGTGATGGACAATAAAAGAAGACATCAATATTACAAGAGGTGTGAAAGATTATGGGAAGTAAATTTGGTGGCTATGTATATGACTGGGTAGGTTGAGGGGAGTCAGGGATCACATTCACTAACGTTAGGGTGAAACTTTCATGTTGCGAATGCTGACTGTGAGTACCATGCTGCTGTGCAGTCTCAAAACTGGAGGTATCCTGTTGGATGGGTGGTGTACCATTTTAGGAGTATGTATAGAAATTCCACTATGCTCCCCCAATGGTGAGGTAGTAGATGGTCAGTGTCCATGACCCAACAAGTGGCCATGACAAGGTATTGCTCTTAGTGAGCCAACAGAGAAGTGGGATGGCATTGAATCCAGAACAGTTGTCCTGTCACTGCAGTACAGCTGGAAGAGCATTGACCATGAGCATTGGAGTGTGCACACCCAGTGCAGAGGCAGCCATGGCCAGAAGTGATAGTTACGTACTCTTTGGAATGGAGCCTGCCGTCTGTTTAGGCTTGTTTTGTAACTGTAAACTGTGCTTATGGCCTGTAGCATAACCATACTGAGCATTTGCTAGTATCCTCGTGGATGTACCATTCGACGCCAGTATGGCCAACACTAACCTTAGCAAGCATGACTGCTTTGGGTCCCTTTATGCCATGTCATTTTGCATGCATTGCAGGATATCCAGCAGTCCCTTCAGTGATAGCACTTCCTCACAGACTGTGTAGCATACTCAACATTTTTGTCATGGTGTGTTGTTTGTGCCTGGATCACTGATACATGTACATCCACTGATTGATGTCAAGGGTGACACCTATGTTAGGGAATGTCCCAGAGACATGGTGACAGCCAACTTGACATCTTCTCTGCATGGCAGGTCTGCTCACTAATGCCATCTGTGATGTGATCCCTGTGTAGCTTGGATGGGACTGGTATGCACAGGAAACCCAGAGCTTAACCGAAGAGATGCCAGAGGTTCATCCTGCCCCTCCACTGTTATCTTATCTATAGGGGTTGTATATATGCCCTTCAGTGTTAGCACTGCTGATAGTGCTACTGTGTTGTCAGTGTGTTCCATTTGCATGGAGCCATCATAGTCAGTCACAGGTTACCCACTAACATCAGGCATGAGCTAGCCTGTTGTTGGACCCTCTATCAGCAGAACCTGTGAAAGAGTATGCTTTAAACAATCCTGGATCATGTATGTCACTCTCTTCAACTTGGTGCATATGCTGCTAAGTGCAGGTTGTTTGCATATCCTATAAGCATAAATGCAGTTTGTGGTGCACGTTGTCACTGTTGCAGCCCAAATGTAGTTGGTAAATAGATATGCATGTGCGTTACCACTAATTAACCCATTCACACTAGTAGGGTGTTGTGTAAAAGTAATAGAACATGCAGTACTAATCTGGTGCATCCTATACAGAAGACCAGACAGTTGTCACCAGCCCAGCTACCACATTCCAACCTCCACCAGGCATAAGGGTTTCTCACCTGACCCAGATATGGTCACAATGAATTTCTCCACCTGTCTGAGATGCCTTTGTGCTGGTGGTCTACTGCATGTGGTGAACCCGTTTCTAGCAATATCCTGTGCTTTAGTTTGGGCATAAAATATATTGATAACCTTGCAATGAAACTGTACTAGTTTCCTGTTGTGGCTGTACTTCTACACCTGGTCCTATTTATTTATTTATTTGTTGGCCAGGAATGTTCTACTGGGACAGAAGCCCATTTTCAGTAGAGGCCTGGGGAGAAAAGCTCCACAAACACATTAGGTAAAAAACAGTATTTTACAAGAATTTGCAGGACAAAACAGTAAAATATAACAAAAATGAGAAACAGACTACAAAACTGTGGGAAATTACAATATCAGATAGAAAAACAGAGTAACTTACAAGATATATACACGCACACACACACACATATATATATATATATATATATATATATATATATATATATAAGAATAAGGGTGATGTGCAGAGCTGTAGTAACTACAGAGGGATTAAATTGATCCGTCACAGCATGAAGTTATGAGAAAGAGTAGTGGAAGCTAGGTTAAGAAGGGAGGTGATGATTAGTGATCAGCAGTATGGTTTCATGCCAGGAAAGAGCACTACAGATGCGATGTTTGCTTTCAGAGTGTTGATGGAGTAGTACAGAGAATGTCAGAAGGAGTTGCATTGTGTCTTTGTGGGTTTAGAGAAAGCATTTGACAGGGTGCCTAGAGAGGAGTTGTGGTATTGTATGAGGAAGTCGGGAGTGTCAGAGAAGTATGTAAGAGTGGTACAGGATATGTACGAGGGTAGTGTGACAGCGGTGAGGTCTGCGGTGGGAGTGACGGGTGCGTTTAAGGTGGAGGTGGGATTACATCAAGGTTCAGCTCTGAGCCCTTTCTTATTTGTAATGGTGGTGGACAGGTTGACAGACGAGATCAGACAGGAGTCCCCGTGGACTATGATGTTTGCAGATGACATTGTGATCTGTAGTGAGAGTAGGGAACAGGTGAAGGAGACCCTGGAGAGGTGGAGATATACTCTAGAGAGAAGAGGAATGAAGGTCAGCAGGACTAAGACAGAATATATGTGTGTGAATGAGAGGGAGGATAGAGGAATGGTGAGGATGCAGGGAGTAGAGGTGGCAAAGGTGGATGAGTTTAAATACTTGGGATCAACAGTTCAGAGTAATGGTGAGTGTGGAAGAGAGGTGAAGAAGTGAGTACAGGCAGGATGGAGTGGGTGGAGAAGAGTGTCAGGAGTGATTTGTGACAAACGTGTACCAGTAAGAGTGAAAGGGAAGGTCTACAAGAGGGTAGTTAGAACAGCTATGTTATATGGGTTGAAGACAGTGGCATTGACAAAAAGGCAGGATTCAGAGTTTGATGTGGCAGAGTTGAAGATGTTAAGATTTGCACTGGGTGTGACGAGGATGGACAGGATTAGGAATAAGTATATTAGAGGGTCAGCCCACGTTGGAAGGTTTGGAGACAAAGCCAGAGAGACAAGATTACATTGGTTTGGACATGTGCTGAGGAGGGATGCAGAGTATATTGGGAAAAAGATGCTAAGGATGAAGCTGCCAGGTAACAGGAAAAGAGGAAGGCGTAAGATAAGGTTTATGGATGTGGTGAGAGAGGACATGCAGGTGGTTGGTGTGACAGAGCAAGATGCTGAGGACAGGAAGAAATGGAAACATTTGATCTGCTGTGGCGACCCCTGATGGGAGCAGCCGAAAGAAGAAGCAGAAGATATATATTGTCGCATCACAGCAAGAGGTTCTCCTGTTCAGTTCTTGGCTGGAGTGCCTTCTGTGTGGAGTCTGCATGTCCTCCCCGTGGTCGAGTGGTGGTCGAAAGACATGCATGAATGGGCGTGCCTTCGTTGAAAGTTGGGCATCGGACTGGCACCTCGGCACCATAAAAATCAACTGCCAATCATTAGCGGACCGGAGTTCTGCTGTGGCAACCCCTAACCTGAAAAAGCCGAAAGAAAAACAATATATATATATATATATATATATATATATATATATATATGTACACACACACACACACACACACATATATATATATATATATATGTGTGTGTGTACACACACATTTTTTCTTTTATAAAGGTTGAAATAGGTTGAAAGTTAAAGGAAAAGATCATTGGGGGTAGTGTTAGATTGAAAGAATTAATAAAGGGAAAGAAAAATCACTAGTGGGGTAGTTTTAAAGGGGTGCGGGATTAGAATGATAGTTAAGGTTAGTGAGATTTATAGTAAGAACATAGTAGTTTAAAGTAACTTGAAGATCAAAAAGAGTTTCCTACTGGTTTCGATGGGTAAAGCTTGGGGTAAGCTAGAGGAAGGCCCAAGGAGAGTAAGATGTTTTTCTATTTGGATAGATGCAGGGGCAGATTTTAATATTTAGTAGGTAGTTCTTTAGGATCAGTTTAAATTTGTTGAAGCAGCTAATGGTGTTTATACTGGTTAGAACTGAATTTCATAGTTTATTGACAGTGTATGAGTGAAGGGAGTGTCTGGCTCTTTTGTTTGGTACATGAACAGTTATGAGTTATTTTCAGAGCGAAGGGTTTTGGTGGGGCAATAGGGTATTAAAATGTTCTTAAGAACAGGGCAGTTGTTTGAATTGTAGACAATTCTGTGTGTTATGGACAGTTGAATGAGGTTAAGGTGATGTGGAAATTCCAGCCAGTTTCTTTCTTTTAAGGCTTGGCAGTGATGTGAGTGGTGTGAGCTGCCTGTGGCAAATTTAGCGATTTTATGGTAGCAGGCCTGAAGCTTATTTTGTAGAGATGGGGCACTGTATAATAAGGAAGGGAGCAAGTAAGTGTTGGCAAGAGCTTTTTTGTTGGTGCTGCCCATGAAATGTTTATGTTTGTATAGGGCTTCTAATTTGCAGTGTTTTTTTTAATGACATTATCAATATGGTGTTCAAATGTAAGTTTATTGTCAATGGTAATACCTAACAGTTTAGCATGAAATACGATTTCAATTTCTGTGTTGCTTTGGGAGAAAACATGAAAGTGAGAGGTGAGAGGGGTTTTGTTGCGAAGAGTAGAAGCATTGTTTTTTTGGCATTAAGGAGTAGTTGTGATTTGGTTAACCAGGCTTCTATTGCGGTGAAGGTATCTTGGGTTATTTGTTGGAGGATATTTGAGGAGGAGATGATGGTAGTATCATCTGCATACTGGATAACAGAGCTAAGAAGAGAAGCAGTGTAAAGGTTGTTGGTAAATATTTTAAAGAGTAAAGGTCCAAGTATGGACCCTTGTGGTACTCCACTTTGGTTGGTTTGGTATGTTGCCATTTTACACATTGTTGCCTGTTCGTGAGGTAGCTATTAAATCATTGGTGGGTGGGTGGAGTGCTGCCAGTATTAGAAAGGTGGTGTAGAAGTTTTATTGTGATACTGTATCGAAAGCCTTTAACAGGTCTAGTAGTAGTACCAAAGTAATATTACCTGAGTTGATGGAGCTCTGTACACTATCCATGAAGGAGACAAGTGCAGTGGTTGTGCTGTATGAGGGGCGAAATCCATGTTGGGTGGGGATGAGTAGGTTGTGTGTGAAATGGTGAAGTAATTGTTTATGGATGAACTTTTCGAGCAGTTTGGATAGTGGGGAGAGGATAGAGAGCTTGGACGATAGAGGGTTCATTGGCGTTACCTCCTTTGTGAAGTGGGATGATGATGGATTTTTTCCAGAGAATGGGGACATAGGATTCTGTAATTGATTGGTTGATCAGAATGCTAACAGGGTATGCTATGGCCTCGGCAGCAAGTTTTAAGTATTCTGGTGGGACGTCATCAGAGGAGAGAGAGCATGGTTTTAATCTGTAGTGAGAAGAGGCTAGATGGTGTAATATTACTTTGGTGAAGGGGAGAAGAATTGTCTATGAGGGGAAGACAGGATCTTTATAAGTGAGGACTGCTTTTGTAGGGCAGAGGAGGAGGGGGAAAGGAATTTGATAAGGTGAGGGTAGAGGGAGAGGAGTCTGTTATTAATTTGTGTATGCTAAATGTGAATTTGTGACTGTTTTTTCTGGGTCTGGTGCTGGATTCTGTTTGGTGCCAGGGGTAAGGAGATTAGTGGTGCTTTTCCAGAACTGTTTTGAGGTTGTTTCTTTGATTACTCAGTTGGTTAGAGAAATAGTTTCTCTTGTTAGTACATACTAGCTTTTTAGCTTTGTTTTGTAACTGTTTGTATCTAAGTAGGTTAGATTAATTTTTTTATGCCAATCTTTCCAGGCCTTGCCCTATTTTGTAGGAGTTGTTTAGTGACTTTTGTTAGCCAGGGAGCGTGGTTTGATTTTACTCTCTTAGTAAGAGGAGGGGCTAGGTTGTTGAGTGTGTCTAGGAATATATTATTAAAATAGTACAAGGCATCATCCAATGAGAGAGTTTTTAGTGGGCGCCAATCTGAGAATTTCAGAATGTTAATAAATTCTTGTTGATCAAAATGTTTTAAGTTTCTGGTGGCTTTATAGTTATGAGATTTGGATATATGTGGAGTGGATCTATATGTGAAAACAGGTAAGTGAACGCTGAGTATATTGGGTAGAGCCTTTGGATTTTTGAGTATTTAAATGGATCTGAAACTAAGATCCAGTCAAGGGTGGCTCCTGGTATATTGCTGTTGAGCATTCTTGTAGGGTTGGTGACAATCTGAGTGAAATTGTAGAGGTTTGTGCTTTTTGTTGGGGGGTCAGTTATTAAGTCTACACTGATGTTTACATTCCATAATAATTCTTCATTTCTTTCATTTTTGACATTTTTGCAAGGATGTCCTCAAGGGTTTGGATATTATGTAGTGGTGGTCCTGGCAGACTACCTATGCACTGTATTGTTTTTATTTGTTAATTCCAGTAGGTTCCTATTAGATTTCAACATTTGAAAAATGATGGAGAGTGGAAGGAAGGGTAGTATTGTGAGAGAGTCAGCATAGATTGAGATACTCCACCTCCTTTTTTGTTTTTTCTCTCTCTTTGTAGTATGTTATAAATCGGGTGTTATTTCAATATCTTGAATTTGGGGTTCTAGCCAGGTTTCAATCACTGCTAGGGATGCTGGGGTGTTTTTGTGGCATGGATGTCTGTAATTTTGTTGAATGTTTAAAGGTTGCTAAGAGTAGATCTTTAGAAAAATGGAGTTTGATTCTTAGTTATGCCCGAGGGTCCTGGGTTGGGGGTGAATCTTGTCACCCACATAGGATATTTCATTTGGTAAAAGTGGAAGTGTTTTGGTGTTGTGTGTTTTGTTATAAGTGGTAGATGTTTTATTTATGGTGGAATAGGGCAATATTTATAGTTTTGATAGATGAAATGAAATGGTATTGAGGTAAGTAGGCTGGTAATATATTAAAGGTTTTAATGGTTTTTATCACTTAGAGGGAGAGGCTGTGTTCTAAGTTCTAGCTGTGGTGTGGGTGTAGATATGGAGAGATAATAATTAGTAGGTTAGGCTAAGAGCAAGAGAGTGGGAAACAGACTGGCGTGCTGGACTCAGTACTGTAAAATGGATTTAAGGAGAAGTCTATTGAGGCGGGGAGGGGTGATCAAGTGGTGGATGTGGTGCTGAGGTGGGAAAGGGGGTAGGTAGAGAGTGGAGTGAGCCCAAAGTGGCAAATGGAGCAGGGCAGAGCAGCCCCACAGCTGCAATGGTAAGTAAGTGAGAGCTGTGACTGCTAGTTTTTGGGGTGCTTTGTTCGATTTGAAAAGAAAAAAACAAAAATGGCACACTGGTTTAAATTACCTCAGGCTATCCAATGCAGGACAAGAGCTGGAGGTATTTGAACTCTGCAGACACTGTTTGTGAAGTGCAAGAGGATTAGAAACCAATCAGTGAACCTTAAGAAAAGGTATGGTGTAGATATTTAAAAAGGATATAAAATTAAAGCTGGTGTTAGTTACAGATGAACAGGAGTGGTAATGGTATGCTATTTTATAGATTGAAGTTTTTTCTCTAAAGAAAAAAGACTTTAGTTGGGAGGGACACTTACTTCATCAGTACAGTGGTTTGATTAAGGAACTATACAGCAGAATGTACTAACACACTCACTAACATTTAAGTTAGTGCAATTAAGTGACTGTATTGCAGTGACTTTTCTATCTGTTGATATTCTGCCTGCCCCAGGACAAAACATGTATACCTGTGAGTTGCACATGTGGATCATGATTTGTATCTATGTGTGATTGTCCTCGTCAGTCACCTAGATCTCAGCACTGTGAGTCTGTCCTCTTTGTTGGCCACAGACCTGTCTGCTAATATACTGTAACCATTCAAACCCTGGGCTCAGATCTTGATCCAGCACCAGGCGACCAAGTAAGTCACCCAGGGCCCACTGGCTGGGAGGGGGCCAGCTGGCCAGGTGGGTTGCCACAACATTCATTTTTTACTTAAAAAGTAAAAAAATACACATCTTCTTTAAGGATACCATTACATCCCTGTGTGCATGCGTCAACACATGCACATCTAATCTTCTTTTTCTTCATGCATCAATTTTGGGATGGAACAGAACATGTGTGTGTGTCACAAGCAGCCTGCTCTAATGTTCCAGAAAGAATGGGAATGTTGTGATTTAAATTCCACGTGTGGAATTGCAAAAGAAAAACTAGATGTGCATTTGTCGACGCACGTACACAGAGATGTAATGGTATCCTTAAAAAATATGTCTAATAGGTTTTTAATCCATAAATTCCACAGAGGGAGATTTAGCCTCTGCCCTCTGTCTGTGTGACAACCTTAAGTTTTTTAAGGTTTCAAAGCCATGAACCACTTCACACTCCTATACTTCTTTTCTGTGACTGGTAATATGTGGAGCACATAAAGCTCCTGCATTGCAAAGAATCATGATCTATCCAATCATATGTCTTATGCTTCTCTACCGAATTCCACTTTGCTCTATGCTCAAGTTGCATTTCTTGACATCCATATCTTGAGCACATAAGTTGGTTAGGATCAGATACTCAGTCGTAATCCTATATTCACTTTTGTTACACCTTAAATTACTAAAGTTACGATACTGAGGGAGACCATTAACTAATATTATCTTGTACTATTATCAGGATCCTTGTACTGATTAACACTTGCTACTAAAGGGGACTTAAGTACTTTAATACTGGCTATTAGTACTAAATGGGGTGGGTTTGGCATAATGGTTAAGTTCTTTACCTCCCAGATACAAGATACAGGTTTTGGTTCAAACCTCGGTTTATTAGCTAGGCTTTAAATGGCCTCTCAAGGCAGTATTCATCTATGAATGATTTTCTACAGATCAAGACTGATAGGAAATATGATAGCATAAGCCAGGTTTCCAAACAGAATCTGATTGTCTCAGAGTAGGTTGGCAAGATAAGTAAGCCAGTTTAGAATTTGTGTGAAAACATTGTGAAGCCCTCAAGTACCTATAAAAAAGGGGGAAAAAATGTTAAAATTAGCAGAAGGTAAGAATTTCTATAAAAGTGTGTTGCCACTTCCAAACAGATTGCTGTCCAACTCTTCTTGAGGATAGAGGCACTCCAGTCAGCGGGACTGTCTCCACCTCAGGTTTGATGAAAAAAGTTTGAAGTCAGCTACTTCCTTGTCCGTTCTACTTTACAGAGAATGCCTGATATACAGCTAGTACATTTAGTCTTACAGAAATCTCATCACCAACAGAAATTATACTAGGACAGATCAGCCATTAAGCCTGGAGAGGTAGTAAGAATTTAAAATCTAGTTTATAAGCATTTGTGGGGAAGCTGCAGTGATCTAACAAACTAATACACTGGGCTCCTGTATAACTGAGATGAGATAGTCTGAAGCTGAGATGTAATTACAGACATTTATACAAGGCTGGAGTGCTCTCCACTCAGAATACTAAGATATCTGAAAGAAATCCTGGACAGTTTCAGACAAGAAGTAACACAACTGCAACACAAAGTGACCAGAGGTGCATACCTACCCTTATTATGACTTTGTATCAAACGATATGCTACCTGGTTCACTGGATGAGACTATATTACCTGATTATGACTATATACTGGTCTTGTCTGGTGTTTCTTTTGTGACTCCAAATTCTAGTAGAGATTCTGAAGTATCTAGATTTGGAAAAAAAACATTAAAAAGTTATCTTGTGATAACAAAGACTGATTTTTACATTTGCTGTCTAGAAAATGAACATTTCCACTGCTTTTGAAAAAAGTACTTGCATTGTTTATGCATGTATCTGTTGTATATGCATATGTCATGTAATGTCCTTGGAATAGTATAATGTTGAGTATTTTTGACTTAATATACTGAAGCCCTTAAAGGACAAGCTGTAATGTATAAGTACAGTGTAGCTTTAAAAGTACCCGTAAAGCTAAGCATACAAGCAGGATGCCACATGGTATTTGTCTTGTTTTGAACTGCTGCCATGTTGTTAGACAGTGTGGTTACAACCAGAACTGAATCTCTGGTATCTGTAACTTGATATAGAATCTGAAATGCTATACGCAGGAATAGATTCCTGCACTGCATGCTCTAGACACTTTTCTAGTCACCTTCCCTTCACATTTATTATCATCATCATCCTTTAGGGTTGCCACCTCTGGAATTTGCCACTCCTGGATGCTTGATGGCTATTATCATCAGTCCATGATAATGGCCAGTCAGGTTGTCATACTGAACCCCACTGGTTGTTTATGCTCATTAAAAGAGAGGGTATTGAAATACTGAACAAATAGAACACTGGACGATTTTGACAGCTTTGATGGTTTGACCTAGTGCTATTGACACAAGAATAGTCAAATATAACACAAAATGGCAATTGTGCATGAGTATAACAAAAACATATTACTTAAATTTTACATTATACTGGTTACAGGCTTACAGTAGTTTTTGACTAGCCAACACAAATGATTAACCTGAATTGTGTTAAGTAGCATCAATCACCAGTAAATGATTCAAATTCAATGTCCAGTGTTCATGCAAAAACATAATCATTAATCACTGTTTAAATATGTACTTTTGCTGAGAAGAGGCAGTTTTGAGTAGCTGTTGATCACTGCAAATAAACTCTCAGAAATCGTCGCAGGACTTGCTGAAGTTTATCTTCATCATTAACTCTGCTTTTACAATGTCTGTGTTTAACATGTTTCTGCTGTCAGACCAAAGTTCATTTGTTATGCTGAAAACTCTCTTGACAGAAAGCATTTGAGACCAGGATTGACAGACCATATGAAACAATATGAAGTAGTTGAATTGTCATTTGGAGGCAATACACCAAATAACTTTACTCACCTATCACTGACCTGTGCCGTTGACTGCACAATGTCAGTTCTAACTTTTCAAATAATGCACAATTTTTCAAACAACTCAACAGTTATGCCTTTAATATGTTCAAGTATTGTCAACATATCCTGCCACTGCATGTCATTGTCTAACGAGAGAACAGTAAAATGCTTGAAAACGGATTCATTTTAGTTATATCATTTCTACAAATAGGACAAACAGTGATCAAAAAATGAGTTGTTCCTGTTCAAATTCTTGTTTCATTTCTGCAGTCATAATATCAGAATGTAGTAGTTGATAGGCTGAAGAACCATAGAATTTGTTACTTTGACGTTGTTGCAGCTTGCACTTCACACTTTCCATAATGGCGTGCAATTCAGCAGCAGTAGTTACATTCAACTCTAAGTGTTGGACGGCATCATCAAAAACAGCCATAACATTGTGAATCAGACAGAGTGAATACTGAGATAGAATATTATCACTGTCGCAAGAAAACACATCCCATAGCAATGCTACAACTTCGTCTTAACCTTGAGATGTAAAGTAAGACTTCAGTGCTGGCCATCATAATGATAATCTGTCAATAGCAGGCAGCAGGCTTAACCAACGTGTGGGCACATGGCATAGTAGTTTGCAGTATTCCATTTGCAAAAAAATCAAAGAATTCCTTAGGTTCATCAGATTTTTTTGGCTGATGTCGAGAATGAATTGTAAGTTTTGATAAATGAATGATTCAACATCAAAACTGAAAGCCTTTAATCCAAACTTCACACAGTTGAAGATATGACATTTGCAAGTTGCTTGTATCAAATTTTTGTTCGCAACATGCAACTTCTGAAATACTGACGTGTTTTCCGAAGTTTACGCACTGTATGAGGTGACCGAATCTAAACACAGGCTATTAGTTGCAATGATATCTTTAATTCTATTGGCAATTGCTGTACTGGTTTCATTATCTTGATAAAAATCCATGAGTTCATTCTTCACACCTTCAGTTCTTGATAAGTAGTGAATGGTCAATGGAAATAACTCCTTATTGCTTTTGTTCATAGCATCTGATCCGATTCCAAAATAACGAGCAGATTTAACAGTTGTGATGCAAAATTCCTGCACTTTTGGACCCAGTATATTTTCAATGTAACATGCTGATTTTGTACGGCCACATGAAATTTTAGAAGCTACGGTTGAATCAGGGAATAGTTTTACCAGAAGTTTGTTGCCACAGTCCAGACTATTGTAGCTGTGGTGATGCATAACAACATGATACATAGTGGTAAGTTCTGATGGAGTAACACTGTCTTCTTCTTCCGGCATATTTTTTGAACAAAAAACACAGAAACCACATGAGACTGCTTTTGTGTCATTACCACATTCTTGTGCTTGGATGACTCAGCATGTGTTGTAATGGCCTTCTTCCCCTCATATTTGACAGCAAAGGACTGCTGACAGAGTATGCAGTTTGTCTTGTGATCATCAATTTTTGATAACCATGAAAAATCCTCAGTGATCCACTCTTGCTTGAAAACACACAGCATAACCGGCCTTAGGCATAGGCCAACTAGGCGGCCTCCTAGGGCGCCAATCTGGCAGGGCACTTTTCCAGCATTTACTTGGTATAGGTAGACCAGGATGGAGGCACTGGGTGGTGTGTTGGAGGCGCCATGGAGCCCTTTTGCCTAGGGTACCAGTTGACCTAAGGCCACTCCTGACACACAGCCTTCTCTTCTTTCACTTAGGAGTGTCCATCTTATGTGAATCAGAATTATCCAAATCAGATGATTCGGATTTCTTACTATTACTAAAGTGTTCACTAAATTGCAAACATGACGCCATAATTAATGGGTACTAGCCTCTAGCGATGAGTAGACAAACAATTTTACCATAAAGATTATAAATAGACATTACTTACCAACCATTGCCAGCTGTGGCACCAAAGTCCCAAAGAATGTAAAACAAAATTGACTGTGGTTTCTATCTACCAGTTTTGAAAACCGCTAAAACTATTGAACTGCATTTAATGGCAACATTTTTAAGTTGTTTAAATTTTGATTAATATTTACTGCCGTCCGAGTCACCTGATATGCATTAACTTGCAAGACTGTACGGATTAGAAATACAGGATTATGGAATATGATTCTGTTGGTTGGTATGTTAGGAATGAATGTACAATAACGTTAATATTGACAGTATAGGATCAAATTCCTGGAAAAATCTCGTCCTAACCTGGACACTGGACGGCAATCGTCAGTTCTCGGATTGTCCAGGTGAATCCTAGACAGTTGGCAATTATATCATCCAATCAAAAACATTATCTCCAATCAGATAGGCTCATTCTGCCAGCCATGTGCTTTTCACTGTTCCCTCCCACTTTTATCATTAATATTATATATATATATATATATATATATATATATATATATATAATGTATACTTTCAAATAGCTTTTTGTTAATCTGTATCAGATAAAATACTGTGAATAGCTCTCCTTTTGTGAAGAATAAATTACTGAGGTTTTGGAAAATAAAACATTTTTTGTTCAAAAACTGTAATTTTTCAGAAATGTATTTATATTTACCGGTTTGCTTTGATAACCGAAAAAGAAAAAGCCATCTGGTCAATGCCAACTTTATGTGGTGGCCTGGGGTAATAAGACACAGCACACAGTATACACCATTACAGGCTGCAGTATGAGGTGTAAAACATTACAGAAAAATCCAGGTATAGGAAAACCAATATACAAGCTACAAGACAAAGGCTGATATTCAGAAAGATAGCAGGCATGATCACGAGTCCAGTGCTGTTTATCTTGTTTTCAGATCAAGGCCCAATGGTCATTAAGAGTTATGTGGAACGCAATGACAACTACAGTTCACTAAATATCCCACTCACAACTGCAGCAGGAACTGTGGGGAGAATGTGTGGTACAAAACTGTGGCAGCAGGAAATTGGAAGCAAGAGTAACACTACTATGCAGGGCAGAGAAGCATGGTTGTGGTCATTCAGGCTGGTGAAGGCTGCCCATGATGGTTGCAACATGGGTGAGGACATCACATGCCATTTGGGAATTGTAGTCCCTGTAGTGATATAGTTACAACTCAACAAGATGCAAAGTAGCATCAAGAAGAAGGTAAGCAGCAGCCTTAAAGGCACTTAGCATGTGTGCTGATGTATTGTTTAACCAAAACAAAGGTTGTAAATTGAAATACAGAAAAGAGATGAACAGGGGTAAGCAAGCAGGGCATAGAACATAAGGTGAAAAAATAGAGAATGAGTAGGATGGAAATACCTCTCAACTGTCCCTGATTTTGACTCAAATTTTGACTCTGTCCCTCTTAATCCCTCCTGGAACTAGTGACATTTGGAGGAAAGGTGGTGAATTACACTTAATGAATAATGACAATAATTAAGAGTTATAGACTTCTTTTACTTCAGAAAATGTGTATTAATTCATATGCTCTGATTCTGTCAATGTTTCAAGTTAATAGCACTAATATTTTAAAAGTGTCCCTGATTGTTCCTGATTTTTTCATGACTTGTCCCTGATGATGTTGAAATTTGTCCCCGATTGATTGAGAGGTCTGGCCGAAAGAGGGATCCCCCCATGAGTCAGGTGACCATTATATATATATATAAAGTGCAGGTAAGTTGGGAAGGTAGTAAAGGAATTAAAAGGGAGATAAGGTAGTTAGGGAAAGTAGCAGGGGCACACAAACAAACATAAAAAACAAACAAGACTGACTGTGAGGTGCTTACACCATTAGGGAGGGGGAGCACAATGAAGAAGGGGACATCAGACACACAAGAGGAAAGACACTTGTGATGGGAAGAACTGGATAACAAACGGGTGGGCATTGACAGAAAAGTGAGATGAACACCAGGATGGCAGATAAAGATGGGGTGCTCAGCTGCCGTCTCTGCCAGTCATGACTCATTGGGAGCTTAGATACCACCCTGTGCTCCATCACCACTGGGCTCTGACGGTGAATCCAGTGCAGGGCAGCGAAACACCTTAGCAAGTCACCATAGAAGAGTCCTCAAGGAGACAATTCAGACATACAGCCATCTATCAATAAGGTCCCACAACTATTTCCTTTAACTCCCGCTGAGTAACATGCATGTCACCTCTACTGTTACTTCCATGAAAAGGTGCGATAGCAGCATCTTCTTCAGCAGGACCAGTGGCAGTGACTACTGCAAGTGCTGCTGGGGTGTGAAGGTGACAGTGGCAGTTGGGGACTGATGGCAGTGGAGTCCGTGTCTGTAGTGTACTGGCCACTGGTGGTGGCCCAAAAGGCCCGGATATTGGCAGGGTTGCTGGTCTGAATGCTGTTCCTGTTGCATGTAAATTGTAAAAGAATGGGAGAGAAAAAAAAACAAAGAAATATATATAATGGAAGGATGGTGAAAAACAGGATGACGGAAAGAGATGTACAAACACTGAAATAAGTCTGGTAAAACATAACCTGAGTTTGACTATTTAATGTGTACTATAATGCAGTGGTTAAGAAATAGCCACCCCACAATAACAATGATGTGACAATGTATAACCCACAGGGGACATGAACTCACAGCCTTCAGGACATGCGAAGTGAAAGATAGTGCAGGTACATGCTGAGCTACATTTGCACTGAATAAACTCTCAGACTGTGTCCCAGGCAGGTATGACCCTACCCTAAGCAGCAATCCATGGGTGCCGGAACCGTAGAGTTAGGGGGGTGGAGCTCCCCCCCCCCACACTTTTACAACTGCACGACCTTAAAAACATTGAGGGCACAACAGAGGACTTGTGTGTAATTTAAACTCATCTGCAAGACGACCTTAAAACCTTGGAGTTGTAGGACCCAACAGAGGACTCATGCTTGCGCTGTACGCTAACAAATTTAAACACAAAAGTGCACGGAAAAAGTCATGATCATTGTGCAGGTGAGCTGGCAGACAAGCCTGTCTGAGGAGTCAAGACTACAGTAAACATGGCTGCTGTTGTCTACTGGGGATTGAATTGTGCATCTTTCTCGCTAGTGTGTTATTTTCTCTTCTGCTGTCTGCTTAATGCTCCTGGAGTGAAGGCTTACGAAACTTTTTCCTATACATTTCAGGTGTTAGCTTAAACAACTCTAACAAGTGATTTTAACAGCAGTATAATCAAAACATGCAGTGTCAGACATTTTTGACAAGACAGTTACAGCTTTACCATGGAGTAAGGGGGTCAGGAACCATACCCAGAGCCTTTGGTCAACCCCATACTGTTTGCATACCCTCTCAGACATATGAATGAAACTATCAAAATTATCCTCCTCTTTACACTGTGGAAGAAATTTACTGACCTTTTCTGCTTCTGGGGTCCAGTTACTCCCTTCCCCATTACCTCCATGACTCTGCAGAAGAGTCAGCATTTCCCTCTCATGCCTCATATGCTGCTCCTTTTCCTCAGCTTCTATCTCCAAACATCTGGCTGCCAGCTCAAGTCTCTTTAGCTCCAGATGGATTTTTAAGTCCTCTGCAGAAAGGTTGAGCTGTCCATTCTCTGAGGGTATTATATCTCCACTGCCAGTCTGACTGTCCTCCTGGTTGCTGTTTTCTGATGCAGCTGTAACCAAGGCTGCAATCAGGTCTGCCTTAGTCAGGTTTCCATGCACCAGTCCCCTAGCCTGGCACATCTCTGGCAGCTGGCTCCTTGTCAGCTTTCCATACTCTGCTGACATGCTGCCTGCTCACCCTGACTAACTAAGCTAACAAAAGAAATAAAACAATTGTGATCTGAACTCTGAGTATTCACTGCGTGGCTGATTTAGAGTACAAAACACCCTCAAAGCTCACTGTACACAAGCTAAAGGAATTCACTGTACCCACACCACTACAAGCCAATTAGTATTTGCCACCAATTAATATGTGGTGTGGATATCCCTCCACTGCCAAACAATTAATATGTGATGCCCATGGCCTGGTCTAGCAATCAAGAAGCCTCAATCCTCCCCACTAACACCAGTGAGGGGTGTCTCATATAGGAGGAAAGGATAACCAATATACACAGTAAAGTGCAATTTCCCTTAAGAGCGCAGAGAGATCATAGTCTGTCTGGGGCTGGTCGCTCCCTTGCTCTCCAGGTCCCCAATAAGACTCCCCACTGGCACAACTATAGGGTCCAGATCTCAGACTAGTGGGCAAGCTAAAACTTCCAGCACCCTTTCTGTCCAACCAGTGCTTCATGTCTCACACACACACACACACACACACACACACACACACACACACACACACACACATTGAGAAGAGTTTATACAACCACAGACACTCCTGGGGAAGGCTGGCACAGGTTCTCCAGCAGTGCCCCTTTCTCCCAGAATATACGGTAGAAATCACTGCCACCACCCAGCTAATAATTATCAGCTACCCAAAGGTCCTTAAAAGGATGTCCAATTATTACTGTGCAATATGATTATTCTGCTGGAAAGTGCGACTAAACAGTCAAGGCTTATTAGAGTGACTTGGTACAGGATCACTATATACATACAATATACTCTAGAGCTTAAATTATCTCTACAAAAACAGCTACAGTTGAAAGGGTTTAAAATATTTAATAATAAATAATTAAAAACACAAGACAATACTTTTTACTACACAGTGCTAGTCAAGAGTTCAGTGATCCAGAGAAATACTTAAAATAATTCAGTAGTACAGTTCTGACATCACAGAAAAACACTTAGTTTAATCTTTCTAGTTTCTAGCTATTTCTAAGAGAAAACAAAAGTCTAAGATAAACTTACATATAGAGCAAGACAGTGCTGGTGAGTTGGATGGTCAAGACAAAAATGCTTCATGCTCTCTGATTCTGTCTGTTTAAATTGATATCACAACCCTGATTCACATTACATCATTCTTCACACTTTCCTGGGGTTCCCAGGCTAACAGGCTACATTCTTTAGTGAGTGCACACCAGGTCAGGAAACAAAGCCATTAAGGATATTTATGCATGCAAATTCTGGCCATTAACTCTGGCCTTAAAACACTAGTAAGAATTCCTTCATCTAGACCGGCTGGAGTCGACTTTAAATATCAAAGACAGTCATAAAATGCTTGACTTAGCTTCATTACAGCAAAGTGCACTGTTGTTACATCTTTTCCAGTTCCACAGGTAACACTATATTTTACCATTTAAGACAACAAGACTGTGGTTTACATTAATATTTACAGATGACAGAATTATCTTGAAAATTCTATCTGACTAGGCTGGCAGCCTTCACCCATCTTCACACCAATAATAACACACTCATTTTTAAAAAATGACTCATAAAAGACCACTCAAACTGTTTTCATTATATTTAACCAATGTCCATGCCCATCAGTTATAGCCACTTAACTGTGTGTGCCTCAAATGTCCAACTGTGATAAAAATGGCCACAGTAAAGTAATCCAATTTGCTTTACACAAATGTACAAACAGTCCACTAGTCTTGCAGAGCCAGACTACTGACCCTGTAACTTGATAATGACAGTGAGGTTAGTCATTCTCATCTATAGATGGCCACTGTAGCCAGCAATTACAGTCCCATTGTTGGCAATGTACACCTCAAATGTCTGTGGTGGTAAACAAATAAATTAATAATTGTGGACACAGTTCCGTATTTAAAGTTTCATTCACATAACCACAATGGTAATTCACATATTCCAACTTATTTCACACAAATACACTCTAGCCCTGCAAAGCCAGACTGTTTAAACTGAGAAAGTAAGAGGATAAGTTACTTTCATTCTCAGACAGAGATCTACCACAACCCAGCAGGTATATCCACTTTGCAGTGTACACTTCACCCTTTTATGATAAAAAACTGCATCTCAACCTCTTAGCACAAAAATCAAAGACAAAGACAAAAGTAATGATGTATAAAAGCTCAAAATCAGGGATATTTTTTTCTAATATGCTTTGAAAGTTGGTGGAATAACAGTTTCTGGATTGCCATACATTTCCTGAAGGATATGAAGTCAGAAAATCAAATGTCTGTTATTATTTAATGACTGAAATCTTCAATGATTTACCAAAAATCCACAAATTTTGAGGAATAGATAAAAACTTAGATAAAATCATGGGCCTTCTGCAAAATGAGATACAATTGACAGCGATGTAATTTAAAATGTGTTTCACACAAACACTAGTCATAAATGTTCCAACTTATTTAACACAAATGCACACAAGTCCTGCAAAGCCAGACTGCTTAAAATGAACAAACAAGAGAGTAGCTTACTTCCATTCACAGACAGCCTCCACCTCCCAGCAGTTATAGCCATTTTGCTGTGTACTCCCCATCTGATTATAAGAAAAAAATACCTCTCAACGTCTTTGCATGCAAATCAGGTTAAAGCCAAAAATAATGAGGGACAGAGGCCGAAAATCAGGGGCAGATTTTAACTACTACTCTTACATGCATAAAAAGTTGCTAAAACATTTTTTTGAATGAATGTTAATTTTAGATGACTACAATCCTGAATTATTTGATCAAAAAATTATGAGGACCAGACCAAAATGTGGGAAAATTAAGGACAGTTCTAACTTTGTTTCATACATTAGCAAGAAAATAGGTGTTCTAGCTTATTTCACACAATGTACACTGGTCCTGCAAAACCAGACTGTTCAAAATGAACAAAGAAAAGGACAGTATGCTGCTTTCAATAACAGTAAGCCCCCCCTCACCCAATGGTTACAGCTACTTAGCTTACTGTGTATACCTCAGATCTGATTGCGATAAAAACAATGGCCATTTGATGAGGTCCAGCTTTGTTTAACACAAACAGTAGCCCCCACAATAAAATATTCCTTTCCAACTTGCTACATTCAATCACATTAGTCCTGCAAAGCCATTCCAGAATAACTGGCTAAACAACATCAGAGCTATCAGTCATGTTTCACCCAGATTGCCCAGTACTCAGGCCAGTAATTATAGCTACTCTGCAGTAGCCCCACAATAAAGTATTCCTTTCAAACTTGTTACAATCAATCACATTAGTTCTGCAAAGCCATCCCAGAATAATTGACTAAACAACATCAGAGCAATCAGTCATGTTTCATCCAGACTGCCCAGTACTCAGGCCAGAAATTATAGCTACTCTGCCTGTGTACACATCTCAGATGCTGAGGCTCTAGTTACCTCAAAATACTGATTATTAGTTCTAATCATTGGTAAATAGGTAGCAAACTACAGGCTAAGGAAGGAATCGATCTGACTTGAAGAAAAATAATTTTGGGGGTGGAGCCTAGATGGCCAGCTAAGCACAGCACTTTTTCTGAGCTCTATAAAATTAATATAATAGACAGGAATTAGACTAATATATATATATATATATATATATACTTAAATTTTATAAAACTATGGTTATTAATAGTGTGAACTTTAACTTTACAAACTTTTGAAGTTTTTATTCCAAACAATTCCTGTCAAATTATTTGAGACTCAACTTGAAGGAAAATGAACAGTTCAAAATCTTCACGATCTGGTGCTGCACTGATGAAAGAATTACATCTGGTGTCTTCCACTCTATAGTCACTATCACTGAAGATAGGTGACTTCTGACAAAAGCTGGAGAATTTAAGTGAGAATAGTTCTAAACAAACTGAAGTTTTTAGAGACCTTTTCCAACAACATCAAAATAAAATAATGGACATGGGGACAGCCATAACTGACATAGATGGAAAATTAAAGGAGGATAAACTACATACAGACTTTCGTCTCAAACAAAACACATGGCTAATGAATAAAATTGATGACCTTGAAAATCGGGAGAAGTTTCAGAGTACCAGAGAAAACAGAAAGTGAGAACATGATTTTATTCTTGAATAATTGGATTCCCAAAATTTTAGACTTGCAAGAAGGGCTCTCATTTGGTATAGAAAGAGCTCATGGGCAATTGGTAAGCTAGGGCCCACATCCCCCACAGCAATACCAAGATCTATTGTTGTAAAATTCGTCTCCTACCTTGATAAGGAGCTAGTGTTAAAAACAGCTTGGAGGAAAGCCCTATTAAAATGTAACCAACACCCCATCAGATTTGACAATGACTACTCTGTGAGAATTCTGGAAATGAGGAAGAAATGTTGGCCACTGATTAAACATCTGAAACAAAACATCAGTGCCCAAATATTGTATCCAGCAAAAATCAAAATGCACCTTTCTTCTGGTACAAGAATCGTTAATAACCTGGATGAAGCTAACGACCATCGCAGAGGATATGGACTTTTCCCTGTCTTCTTTAAAGAGAATATCTAAGAAAAAAAAATGGAATTATGTCAAAACGAAGAAACAAAAAACTGAGACTTCAGCTGCCACAGCAAAATGAATCTCTCAAAGAATCAACTGGTAAATAAATAATCAAATGTACTTATTTTTGTTTTGTTTTTTGTTAGCGATTAATGTCTCTTAATTCATACTTACAGTAATTATTATGCATTATATATATATATATATATATATATATATATATATATATATATATATATATTATACATCTCTTTGTTTGGCCACTCGGGCTTCACCCTCATGACCAAACCACATCAACCTTGGGTAAATCCAGCATTACCCACACCCAGGCGTGGGTTATTGCTATAATATTCAGTTATCTTCAGGAGTATTACAAGAGGCCATATTAGTCAAGAAGTTGCTAAAAAGCTCTGTGGGTTTTGGGCATACCTCTCAAGTGTCCAGATTTCTGCAGAATGTCCACATTTTTGCCTCATGGTTTTGGTCTGTTGTTCATCAAATTTGTATTTTCTGGCAAATCTCTGGGATGATCTGAAGATTGAAGTCACTAAATAATGACATACATTTGAGTTTCAGACTTCATATCCTTCAGAAAATGCATGTTAACTCAAATTCTGTTTTTTTCTAGCAACTTCCTAAGTTAATCATTTATTTATTTATTTATTGGCATTTGCTTGTTAGGAAAGTCCACTGTGTCAAGAAGAGTCCATTTCCAGTGGAGCCCCAGGGAGAAAAGCTCCACAAAGGCAATAGTATGAGTGTACATAGTTTTAGAATAGTTAGTAAAGCAAAATGCATTATAAAAAACATAAGTAGTACATTATTAAAAACAAGATGCATTGTACAAAACACATTACAACACAAGTAACACAGAGGAATACAATTTGAGGCGCAGATGATATTTTTTACTCAAAGAATTTTGTTTATATTCGAGGTGAAGGTTTTTCTTACCTTGAGATGACCCTTGAGCTGTTTTTAAACTGTCTTGTCATCCCTAACACTTCTGGAAGCTGTTGGTCTGTTCTGCTATGTTGCACCCTAGAGGAAGTATAGGGAACAGTATTGGAGATGGGGTCTATATTACCATGTTGACAGGGCTGTTCATTAAACGCCCTTATGTCGATACATACACCGATCTACCTCAATGTCAAACAGCCACAAAAGCGATTTTTTTCCCAGGGAAAAAAAATAACTGGGCCATTGTTGGGAATTTGCCATTTCCTTCACTGTAGTGCAATCTCGGATTTCGTATTTTAAGTAGGGGGGTGAAGACTCCCACTTCAATGTGTCTGTCGGTTTGTTTTGTTTTTTGTTGGCCCAGCAATTTTTTTCCCTTAGAAAAAAAAATGCTTTTGTGGCCATTCGACATTTAGGTATTTCAGTGTGCATCTGTCAACATAATGGCATTCAATGAACAGCCCTATTGACATGGTAATATAGACCTTTGGAGATGCACCCTTAGCTTCACACTTCCTAAGTAAAGCTGAAAACAGAGACTGCTGCATTTAAGTTAGATTCTTTTATCTATATAAAACATTACTATTTTCAAGCTGATCTTTAGAAATTGGAAAATAACAGTTAATATTACAAATACATGCATCTGGAGTGTTTCTCCCTGGGCCTCTGCTGAAAATTGGCTTCATTCCAAGTCGGACTTCCCCAGTAAACAAATGTTAAATAAATAAATATGATTACTAATTTAAATTAAAGCTGATAGAAACAAGTATAAGCCTGAATCAGTCCAGACTTAGAAACATAAATATACACGCAATTTAAAGTCTCTAGTAGCGTTTCCTGATTATGTAATACTTGAAGACAGCAAACTATGCAAGCTTTTGAGAACATTTTGTTATAACTGTACCCTCAAGCTTCAGTGCTAAGGAAGTTTTATTAGACTGAAGACAAGAGTATTTGTACAGCAGAACCTGGTTAACAGCTTTTTCATATTGCTGCACAAGATTAAAGGGTCTATATGGGTGTCATCTAATAACACTTTTGACTAGGTGTTGTAGCTCTGCTAATTGTAGACATTAAAGTAGTTATATACAAATAAGGTGTAGCCCTGCTAATTGTAGCTATTAAGGCAGACACATGCAAAAAAAAAAAAACATGCTTTATTACTATGGAGACAAGAACATGTGTGAGATGGTTCCGGATATCACTGTCAAACAGTACTTCTCAGAAGCTTTTGCTGACAGCTCTTAGGGTGAATAAGCACACAGTTAAATGTGATTATGATACTGTAGATAGCTGCACTAAGATAGTGACCTCAGGTCCAGTCCAGCCAGTAGGTTTTGGCTATATAGAAGTTTTTATACCTGTAAGAATCTTGAGCAAGAAAAACTTCTAAGAATCATCTGTCTTTTATGAGGTGAATAAAAAGCGTAAACAACTAGATTTAGCATAGATTAAAGTACATGAGTTGACATCTGGTGGTAAACTTAAAAATTGCAAGCATTGTTACATCAATATAACCTAGCTAATGATAACGTTCCTTTTCTTACTGAACATATAACTTGCTTCTCTATTACAAAGTTTATTGACATTTTTTTTATTGAAACTTATTTTTTAAACTCCTGGATCTCCTCGTGGCTGCTGTGCGTCCCTGGCCTTGTTATCCCACACTCCTCACTCCAGCCTTCTCTACCTATTTTGTTTTGCTTACCAGCCCTGCCTTCCTGGACATTCCAAGACCAGTCAAAAGACACCAGTCTCACCTTGTTTTGCCACATTTCCCAACAGGAAAGATCATAACTTCTCTCAGAAGTGACCTCAAAGGAATTAAAGAAAGTATGTTAGATGAAGATACACCTTTAATTTATAAGTGACATTGCTGTACTTTATTACTAGGAGCTAGTATAGGATCCTGACCAGAATAGCTAGCAGCCATACCCTTCTAACTATGAACCCCCCTCCATACCTGCCTTATCCCTGCCTCCCATTCCCTATTCTTGAGCCTTATTTTCTGTCCTATCCCTTTCTAACTCCTTTAGTCGCTCCACTCTCTACTTTTACAGGATTTGTCCACTAGATGACAATCTTCAACTACCATTAATCTCCTTTCCCTCTCTCCTTCTCACTCACTTTTATATAATATCTATTCCTACTGTTATTCTTTAATTGCTTGTTAACAATTCTACCTACTTCTGACATCACTCAAATCTTTTCCCTTATAACACCCCCTAAGCACCCTGCTTACCTTCTTCCATACTTACCTTCACTATACTGATTGTTTTTCTCACTCCCCTGCTGCTTTCTTTCCTTGGGTCTACCCGCTCTGTTCGCCCTGCGGGCTCACTCCGCTCCCCTAACCTACCCCTAAATCTCACCCACCCCCAGGGGTCCTAACCATAAACCTCCAGTGGCTACACCCCCATTCCTATACAACCAATCCCACCCTCCTACTCATTAAGTGGTAACTACCCTAGCTTACCACTTATAGATACTCATTACATCACTAAGTACTTAATCAATTTACAAACTCAGTATCCCATCTTACTGCAATACCTTGCAAAACCTCCCCACTATCATCCTCTTTAATATACCTTCCCCAATTACTTATTTACTTAACCATTCACTATGACCATTACACCCAGATCCAAATACCCAATACTTTTCCTCTTAATTGCCCTCCTGCCTTTACTGTTTATAACCTATGTCCTTACTAAATATGAACATCTAACCTTAACTAACTTCAACCAGTCCTTTAAACAATCAACCCTGACAGACCTACCACCTTACCTAAACTACATTAATATTACCTCTACACCCTCCTATTTAGTGCCAAAGTTTCATCATTTAGTCCACATTAACTATAACCAATCCAAGAAACCAAAATACTCACCCTGTAAATTCCTAAATATCATACACAGGATTAAAAATGCTAAACTTTTAGATGGTGACATCCATCCCAACCCTGGCCACAACACCACAACCACCTCTAACCCACGTAAACCAAATCCTTGTATTCCTCAAACCATCACTAAAGCATCAAACTCTCTCCTTATAGCTCACCTCAACATACAGAGCCTAAACAATAAAGTTGCCCACCTCCATGCCCTCTTATATGTTCACTCCTTTGACATCCTTTGCCTAACAGAAACCTGGTTAAAATCTGCAACACAGGACAATGAAATCACCCCACCAGGATACAATATCATTTGATTAGATCGAACAACCAAAAAGGGTGGGGGTGTAGCAATATTATATAAGGCAGAGTTGCAAGTAACACCAATAAATGTACAACCACCTTCTATTAGCAGTGCTGAAATCCTTATTTCTAAACTCCAAATCAACACCTATAAATCCATCTATATAATATGTGCCTACCTCCCTCCAGGTAACAATATAAACACCCTTGAAAATATTCTTTCCTGGCTTTCAACTAACTACCCACAAGAAACCATTGTCCTGGGTGACTTTATTGACTGGAATACCTGCATCTCAGCCAACCAGACTACCCACATAAACCTCTACGTTTTTTTCTCAAACTATAACCTCCCCCACCAGGATCCATAAACCTAACAACAAAGAAACTACTCTTGACTGGATACTGATAAATAGTCACCCCCTCTCATATGAAGCAGGAATCCTTCCTGATGATGTCAGTGACCACTCACTGACCTACATAATCAGGCAAAAGATCAGTGCTCATGAACCAACCTTATATAAAACCATTCAAACCAACAAAATCTTTAACCCTATTAACTTCCAAACTGAACTGAAAGCATGTGACTGGTCACCCTAAGACACCTCCAATTAGACGAGGCAGTATCCTACTTTAATGTCAAATTCTTAGAAATCCTGGACTGTCATGCCCCATCCCGCTCATTGAGAAATAGGACTAAAACTGCTCCATGGCTAACAAAAGAGACAAGGTGCAAAATTATACTAAGAAATAAAATCTGGACCAAATGGCGAGCAACTAAAAACCTAGCTGATCATCTAACATTTAGACAGCTCAGAAATGCTACCAAAAATCCATACTTCTAGATAAAAGAAACTTCTACCACAACAACCAGCAAACCCACCAATACAAATCTCAAAAGTTCTAGGCAGGCATAAACAGACTCCTCCACCCAGGTCAGTCCAAAACTCCCACCCCAACAGGATCCACCTATGAAACTCCTAAGCATATTGCAAATGCCTTTAATACCTTTACTGATGCAGTCCAAACTCTTGCCATTTCACTACCTCCTGTTAGTTCAAGTTTGTCATCCTCCTTGACTACTTTAACCCCCTCATTTCATTTACAACCAGTCCCTACATCCCTCATCTGCACTCTTCTTAAACTAAAACCTTGCACCCCCCTCAGCTGACCTTTTACCAGCAGAATATCTACAGAAAGCTGCAGCAGTAGTAGCCTTTCTGATTTCCATCCTTATAAATAGAACCATTACTGAAGGGACAATCCCATCTATCTGGAAAGTCTCCCACATTATCCCACTGCACAAAGGGGGCAACTCACATGAACTCTCTAACTACCGCCCAATAGCTCTACTCTCTCCTTTAGTCAAAATTATGGAAAAATGTATCCACCGCCAACTACCCAAACAGTGCTTAACACACTAGAAAACTGGTTCTTACAGCATAGCCTCCTCCTGAATCCTAAAAAGGCAAAACTCCCACTCAACCCCCCCCCCCCAATTGACTTCACAGTTATATCCAATGATGGCATTGTTATATCGCCCGACCCACCTACCAACTGGAGGCTAAGCTCTCACAACTCAGTACTGGCGTAACCAGTCAGGAGGAGAAGGAAACCACACTCACTACAATTCCAGTCTCACATAGACCTACCACGACAGCAAACCAAACACATAAACACACAAAAACATACTCGGAGGCTCTAAATAAAAATCTGCCTAAACAGCAGAGACCTCCAAAGCAGACACCCAAGCAACCGCTACCCCAAAACAAAACACATGCAACACATAGCTCACAAAGCCAGTGTGCCAAACAGTCACAGCCCTTAAGGCTAAACAACACACCTGATACACTTGTAATAGGTGACTCTATTGTCAGGCACACTGACATCCTGCTCACCAGGCTGAACAAGGAGAAGGTCACGGTGAGCTGCCTGTCGGGCGCTAGGATCCGCCACATAACACAAGCACTCAGGTCACTCCAAGGCAAGTACAAATATGACTCAGTCATTGTCCATGCTGGTGTGAATGACCTGTGACGTACCTCCCTGGACTACATGAAATGAGACATAGAGGAGCTCTCTGAGCATGTAGCCCAGGCCGGTATGACCCTGACCTTGAGTAGCATCTTACCCTCACCAAGAATGATGCCACAATATGAAGACAAGATGATCAATTTCATCAATTGGCTTAAGTATTGGTGTCATTCAAAGGGGATCCAATGCCTGTCAGCCTGGGATGACATGCTCGACAAGCCACGATGCTTCGCTAGGGACGGCTTGCACCTGTCACCCCTGGGCTTTCGGATATTGGCAAAGGCTCTTGCTATCCCATAGTGCCTTTTTTAGGCAAGGCTCAAAAGACAAACCCACCTCCATAGGTATCACAAGGGATAAGAAACTAAGAGTAATGCTACTCAACGCCAGAAGTCTAAACCTCAAGATGCATGCACTCGAAACTCTCCTTAGCATAGAGAACATCGATATCTGTGCAGTAACAGAAACCTGGTTCAAGGCTCCTGAGAGCACCCCAGCACTACCAGGTTATACCTCATACCATGCTTTTCGGCCCCAAAACTTGGACCGAACAACAAAAGGAGGGGAAATATCAATATTCGTCAAAGATACCCACACCTCCAGGTTGGTGGCACAGCACGAAGCATCAGAGACTATCCATGTGCAACTAACAGTGGGTAAAACTGCCTTCCAGTTTATAGCCTGCTACAGACCACCCTCCCAAACCCAGGAACCCCACTCGGCCTTCCTGAGAACACTGGAAAATATGAAGGTCTCTCCAAACACCATTATATTGGGCGACTTCAACTATCCAAACATAGACTGGGAGCATTACTCTAGCTCCAGCACCCTAGCCCAAAGGTTCCTAGAATTTATAAACTCAAATACTATGGAACAACTTGTTACCACTCCCACAAGACGGGAAAACATACTGGACCTGATCATCACCAACATGGGGACTCTATGCTCCAGACCAGAAATGTATCCCTCACTGGTAAGATCAGACCATAAACTAATCTCACTGGATATTCACATCCCGACCCCATGCCCCTGCCGAGAAAACCACGGTGAAAACTTCTCTAAAGCAAATTTCACACTCCTCAAAACCGTGGTGGAATCCTTCAAAGCCCCCGGGCCTGTGGAAAAATACGGCCCAGACTGCAGAATCCTTTATAAACGCATTCTATGAACACCTTCAGGAATGCATGGATCATGCAATCCCAAATAAAACCAAGACCCAATCCTCCAAAGGCAGACGTCCTGTCTGGTGGACCCCAGCCATAAACAAACTATACAATAGAAGGAGGAAGCTACTACATGATAGAGCAAAATCCCAAAAAGGGAAGGCATCTCTGATCAGTATTAGCAAAAAACTAAGGGCACTCATAAAATCGTCTAAGACCAGCTTCGAGAGAAAAATTGCACAGGACACTAAGGATAATCACACGGCTTTCTTTAGTTATGTTAGCAACCTGGGTGGGAATTCCCAGATATGCTCAGAATTAGTCCAAAATGACAAAAATACACCGAACCCACAGACATTGCCAACATCCTAGCTGACAGGTGCAGTGCAAACTTCTCCCCACCAAAAGGGCAAATATCTATCCCAGCAGAGTGCTGCCCCCCTGACATCTCAGATGCTCAGGTAAGAGCCGCCCCCTCCAAAGCAAAAAACACAGCATCAATGGGGCCAGATGGTGTCCCGGGCTGTGTCCTACATGAACTCCAAGAAGAGCTAAACCCAAACATAAAACTACTGTTCAATCTCAGCCTTACTACAGGATATGTACCAAAAGAGTGGCGTACAGCAACAGTGGTCCCTCTCCACAAAGGTGGTGCCTCAGCGGATCCTGGAAACTATCGCCCCATAAGCCTGACTAGCTTGGTCTGCAAAGCTATGGAAAGGATCATCATGGACCTCATAAATAAAGATATTGGGGACCTACAGGCACTGGATCCTACCAAGTTCGGCTTTGTTAAGGGCAGATCCTGCCTCTTAAACCTGGTCGATTTCTTTGAAACAATCACCAAGGCCATTGACGAGGGGAAGGTGATCCACACAGCCTACCTGGACCTCGCAAAAGCCTTCGATACAATACCCCACTCGGGCATTATAGATAAGCTCACCAGCGTAAATATAAACCCCTATGTCACTAGATGGGTTGCAAACTGGCTCAAGGACAGAACCCACATGGTTAGAATTGCTGGAGCCATGTCAGACTCCAAACCAGTTACAAGTGGCGTCCCACAAGGCTCAGTCCTGGGACCTCTCTTGTTCGGTATATATTTCTTGGAGGTACAGGCCAACATAGAAGGACTGTGGCTGACCAAGTTCGCAGATGACTGCAAACTGGGCACCATAATCGACTCTCCAGCCGACACAAGCATCCTCCAAAAGGGCCTCATAGAAACAGACAACTGGTGCCAGAGCCATGGCCACAAGCTAAACGCCAAAAAGTGTATAGTCATCCCCTTTGGCAAAAACAAAGTGCCCACAAATTACCACATAGTTGGTAATCCATTAAGTACAGAAGAAGTAATTAGGGACCTGGGGACCCACGTTGATAGCAATCTCTCATTTGACAACCACATGGCCAAAGTGGTTAGAAAAACATTTTATATAGCCCACCTAATCATGAAGGGATTCACATCTAGATCAGGGGAGGTCATCGTGCCTCTTTACTCATCCCTCATCAGGCCCATAATTGAGTACAATGCCTGCCTCTTTTGGGATGTACATTACCAGACACCTGCAGCAACTGGAAAGACCCCAAAAGTACCTCACCAAGAGGATCAAAGGGCTCAAACAGATGCCATATGCTGCCTGGTTAAAGAAACTCCAGCTCTACTCAGTGGCATACCGCCTGCTCAGAGGCATTCTGTGCCTGACGTATAAAGCCATGTCCAGCCCGGAATTAATGGACATGCTGCACCTCAGAAAAATCTAAATCCCATCGAGCTTCGCGCTCGAGACTTGAACCTCAGCACTGAAATAAGTAGGACATGCTGGAGGGACAGATTCGCAACCCAGAGGCTCCCTTCACTCTGGAATAAAATCCCAGTCCAGGTTAGGCAGAGTCCCTCATTGACTCTCTTCAAGAGGAATCTTGATGAGTGGATGGGAGATTGTAGGTTTACCCCGGGTATCACTTCTGTGTCACTGTTAGACAGAGGCACAGTATACTAACCTCGAAAAAGTGCATAGCAAAATTAATTTAAAATGGGTGACGAAAGCCAAACACACTCTGGCTAGGCTTATAAATGCCCTAGGGCAGATAGCCTAGTATGAACCTATGAACCTATAATAGACCATAATCTTAGCTTTGACACACATATTAACACAACAATAAAAACAGTAAACAGAAAATTAGGCTCCCTCTATAGGATTAAACCCTTCCTAACTCCAACAGCTAGAACAACTATTGCCCACACCCATCTAACTTCCACCCACCTCTACGCCTCTCCCATCTATACCAACCTATCAAAAAACAACCTTAACAAACTAGTTACCTCCTACAACAATATTGCCAGATTTGCTATGGGTTCCTCATATAGAACTCACCACTGTCAAAACCTTAAGAAACTAGGATGGCTAGAACTTCATAATCAACTTCAGTTTCAACAAATTATTGCCCATAAGATCCTCTATCTTCCTAAAAATACTCCTATACTTACTAGCTTTCTAAGCCCCTGCAGTAATTTGACAACCGTTCGCTCAGTACTGGTATCTACAGTCAAATCCAAAAATAAGGCCAGTGATTCTCTGTTCACCAACACTGTTGGCAAATCCTGGAACCTGCTTCCCAAGGAACTCTCATCTCTCTCCTTAGAGAAACCATTCTAAAACAACTCAGAGAATACCTTAGTAACCACTGGTTATGCCCATGTAGTAACCCAGACTAATCTTTCCACCACTTTCTCTGAACACTGCCTACATAACCTTTTGCAATTTAATTCCAACTCTCTCTCTGCCTTAGAGAGCAGACCTACCTATACTAATTTTAGTCTTTACAACTCTCTCTTACATATGATCCTCTTCTATGTACTTGCATAGATTGCTGCTTGCAGCATTAACTTGCTGTCACATATAAATATCTATATAGACATTATTTATATTTCTTATTACATGCTACCTTAAAGTTGCTATGCTACTATAGGATAAATGGAATGACTCGCTGCTAAACACTGTACCTGGGGCTGCTATATTTGCTAGTGTGTTTTTCATTTCTCTTTCTTATTGGTGCGCCTCTTTAAATGTTTTATTGTTCAGTCTCTTTTCTTATTATCTGCTACTTTAATACTAATTTTTGTCTATAAAACATTTGTATTTTTCATCGTAAAATAGTACTGTACCTAAATTTGTTACATTTTTACTTATCTGTACCTGTAGTTGCTAATATTTTGCTTATGTGGAGCTTTTCTCCCCGGGCATCTACTGAAAATGGACATATATCCAGTTAGACTAGCCCGGTCAACAAATGTAAAATAAAAAAAATAAATAAATAAATTTGTCTAGTGTATGTAAAATATCTAAAGTGGCTACACTCCAACTGAGATTGTTTAGAAAACAACATCAAGTTAAGAAGATCTTGCAGAAATAAAAGAAATAAATAAATGCAAGATGAATGGTTAGAATATAAAATAATAATAAATTACCTGCATCTGAACAGAAGATGAAATAGAGAGTGATATAAAGAAGTTTGTTTTAAACTACAGAAAATGTAATAATCATCACTAACTTTTACTTAACAATGCTTAATAGCTATATGATGCTGTGTTATTACCATTATAAGAATAGTGTATATGAAGTTTTATTTTTGCAGTGTTGGTGAACAGTCAGCATTAAGCACACTTTAATGTAGTCACCTCACTTTCTCTTTATTGATTTGGTCATTCACTACTTCTTGTTACAAATAATATAGATAACAATGTATTCAGACTTTTAATCCTATAAAATAAGTACAGTCCAACATTATATATTCATCTTAACAAAATGTACTTTAATATATTTCACTGAGGTAACTGTGAAGCCCTTTAATGTTAACCTAAGAGAAATCTTTGGGAGCTTTTACTTTTACATCCAGCTTTTACTTGATTAGAACAATATAGATGAACAAAAAATTAGAGTGTTGATGAATAACTATGCACAAGCAATCATTTATGCATTTTTTATATACATATTACACTGTCCAAAGATTTTTATACAATTTACTGGTTAATTAACATGTTTTTAAATACAAAATAAGAGATTTTCAGTTGGACTGACATATACTCTAGATATAAATGTCTGAGCCAGGTTATAGGCTGCTTTGATGTTCATTACTGTTGTTCACAACACTTTTTCTAATATATGTGCACCAGTCTTTTGATATATTATAAAAGGGGAGCTCAACTTCCTTTTTACCTATTTATCTTTGCATAACGTACTTAAATATTCATTTTTATTGACTCTAGCTATTAGATAAAGATTTTGTATGCTTTGAGATAACAAAATCAGTTATTACTGACCATTGGAGAAATTACTCCTATAACTCACCATGTCTTTATCTTCACTTAATATAAATGGTATCACTAATTCAAAGAAGAGGTCAAACCTTTTGAGATACCTTAACTTAAACAAACCGCAAATAGTATTCCTACAAGAAACATTTTAAAAATGCAGAAAAGGATGTTTGGAAACCAAACACTTATAAGATACTAGCTCATGCTTCATTTAAGTCTAAAAGGAGAGGAGTGATGATCCTATGGAAGAATAATATTATCTGCACTCAAATGTTTTATATAAGTAAGAAATCCCCGAGGGACTACTAGCTATCACTATCCCACTATCCTAAAATTCAATCATAGAATTTGGACACTTGCTAACCTTTACTGGTTCCCAGGACTAGGTGCTTCAACTGCTAAACAACATCTCAATCTTATTGATAGTATATCAAAAGGGAATCTGATTCTAGGGGGTGATTTTAACTGCTTATTAGATAATTCTGATGCAACAAGTAGTCGTCCACTTAGACTAATGTCCACTGCCAAAAGTCTTAAGAAATGGATAAATTCTGATAATGTGTAGGATACATATAACTCTAAAAATAACAAATCACTCTGTTATACACACACTGATCATAGATTTAAAACTGAAATGAGAAAAAGTAAAGTCCTTATCTCCAGTGATTTAAAATTAAAGCTTACATCCTTTACTGTCCTTCCTTGTCCTTTATTAGACCATGATTGTCTTATGTTAGATGTACAAGTAGAATTCATGAAACCAAATTATATTACTAGAATTCCTGCCTATATCATCAAACTAAAAGACTTTAAACCATGGTTATTATTAGAATTAAACTTCTTCTTAGGGACAAATAACTCTGAAACAAACATTATTACAGTTTGGGATGCTCTAAAAGCATATATTTATGGTAAAAATATAGTCTGGTATAAGAAAAAACATAAGGAATGGTAATCGGAACTACAAAACCTACAATCTCAATTAACCTCCTTGAGATCCAAGTCATCACAATTAAACTCAAATAAAAAAAAAGAAATAGACTCAGTAAACAAGAAATATCTAGATATTTTGGCACACAAAACAAACTTAGCAGTAGAAAAAAATGAAATTAAACTATTATGCTCTTACTCCCAAATACATGCACAATTGGTCATTAACAGCAAAATTACATTCTAAGACAAATGAAATTTTAAAATTATTACATGAAGGTATTAATAAGACAGTTTCTGATATTGGTCATATATTAGAAGCCTTTAGATATCATTTCACCAAACATTATAACCCTGATAATATAAACAAAAACTTTACAGCCCAAGAATTAACCACTTCAAATGTGAATACCATCCCAGAAAATCTTAGTACAACTCTTGAGAAATGAATAACTCTAAATGAAATCAAAACTAAAATCAAAATCCTTAAACCTACCAAAGCTCCCAGCATAGATGGCATCACAGCAGAGATATTTAAGCTTTTTCCAGATTCAATTATATCTTTACTTCATAAGACCCTGGTTGAAGTGCAGACTAAAAATTTGATCCCTCCCTCTTGGAGATGCTCTTTGATTACCATTATTCTAAAATCTGACAAAGATTTGCAGCTATGTAAATTGTATAGACCAGTTTCTTTATTAAATGATGACTACAGAATATTTACGTCTATATTTGTGGACAAAATAAAGGTTCTGCTTTCACATTTAATTTATAATGACCAAATTGGGTTTATTCATAAAAGGTACAATCATGATAATATCAAAAGAATATTAACATTAATAGAATTCTTAAACAAAGAAGAAGAAGAAGCCTTGTTGGTGAGTGTAGACATAGAAAAAGCATGTGACACTATAAACTGGGATTTTTTTTGTTTGAAACACTAAAAGCATTCTCTTTTCCGATATCTTTCATCTCCATGATAAATGCTATTTATAAAGATAATTTGGCATACATCAAAATAGGCCCCTTCACTTCAAATTACATCCCCATAACCAAAGGCACCAAACAAGGTTGCCCTTTATCCTTATTATTTGTCCTTGTCATAGAAATATTAGTGTCATAAATAAGAAATAATCAAGAAATCAAAGTCATTAATATTTATAATCAATACAGTTCTAAAATAGCACTATTTGTGGATGATATTCTGCTTAACTTACCTAGGTCAAATCAGGAATTATTAGAACTAGACACAATAATAAATAACTTTTAAAAAAAATTCAGGCCTCCACTTTAATAAGCAAAAATCTAAACATATTATTGTTGATGACAAAGGGAAATTTCAGCTAGTTAACCAAAGCATTATTGGAGAGCAAGTTAATACACTAAACTATTTAGGGATAACCTTCTGCAAAAACCTGGAAAAAAACGAGAGATATAAATTAAAAAAGCATAATATCTCCGGTAAATGCATACATAAGTGACTGGAGCAATATGTTTTTTTTTTTTCATTCGAAAACAGACTGCAATTGTTAAAAATTAATCTTCTTCCAAAAAATTGATATATTGCTCTGAACCTAGATACCCATCCTGGGAATAATTATACTAAAGTCATAAATAAAACTTTATTAAACTTCCTATGGTACCCAAACAAAAACAGGATTCCATATATGCATCATATTAGATCTTGGGATGGTGGTGGTTTAAGATTCCCTGACTTGGAAACATATATCAAAGCATCATTACTTAAAAGCACATTAAATTGGATTGACTCAAATTACAACTCAAACTGGAAAGTTCTCCATATTGCTATAATACAGAATGAAAACTCACTGTCCTGTAAAATTCCTTCCAAACATCCATCCAATAACTTCTGTTTTTTCTTAGTCAAACTCTTCAATATAATGTGACAAAACCCACGAAATTAAACCATCTAAATAACATTATTAACAACTTTAGAAAAATAATATACTCAAATGCAGATATCAAATCCTGGTTTGACCTAATAATCCCCTTTAAAATCACAAAAAACTTCCCGGATAAACTTCACATTAACATCTTTAATGAATGGGAAACTAAAAATTTTATTTGTTGTAAACAATGCATTAAAGACTTGAAAACTTCAACTTCAGCAAATTATGAAAGACTATCCCCCAGATTTAATAAACTCCATGTAGAAATAGTGTAAGCCCTACACAGAGTGAATGGTGTCCGTGTCTGCAGCTCCCCATTGGCTGCGCACCTTGCATATTAATGAAGGTGCACTACTGAGAGGCAGCCATGTACACAGTTACTGAATCAGTGCTAGGGAGTATGTTACAGTGCTCAAAGATTTGTAACATGCCCCATGCACTCTCAAAGTGCCATATGGCACTAAAACAATAAAGTAAGTGTCCTCGGACACTTATTTAATAATGTAAAGTGTAATGTCACATAGGGGTGTGTGTTACACTATCTGTAACACACCCCCTGCAATGTCAAGGTGCCGTATGGCACTAAAACAATAAAGAAAATGTCCTTGGACAATTATTTAATAATGCAAAGTGTAATGTCACATAGGGGGGTGTCTTACAGTATCCGTAACACACCCCCTGCATTGTCAAAGTGCCACACAGCGCTAAAAGAGTAAGAAAGTGTCCTTGGACACTTATTTAATAATTTGTTTGTATTGTCTTGTAAGGGGTGTGTTACAGTGTTTTGAATAAGACTGGCAATATTTTAAGAGACACAGGGCATTTCTTGGGGTTGTTAGCACAGACTAAATTGAAAGGGAAGAAATTGTTGATGGCCACTTTGGATGTTAACAGTCTTTTCACCGTTATTGAACATCATTATGGAATTACAGCTGTAGGTGAGGTTATTGGCAACCTGGGAGCGACAGAACATATGCGATATATAGTGGAGAATATGTTATCTCTGGTTTTGAACAATAATGTTTTTATAGGGCCAGGGTCACTATATAGACAAGCACAGGGGGTAGCCATGGGCACCCCCTGTGCTAACACATATGCCAACCTGGTATTGTCCAAATGGGAGACCAAGGAGGTTTTGAATAATCAAAGATGGCAAAAGCACATAGTTTTATATGTGAGATTTGTAGATGACGTCTTTATTCTGTGGGATGGAGATGCATCTACTTTTGAAGAATTTGTGGCATTCCTTCATACCACTACCACTTTTTTGAGCTTTACTGCAAAAAGTTCTTATCATCAAATGGAGTTTTTGGATGTTTGTGTGGAACAGACTGATTTGGGTTTCACTTCCAAATTGTATAGAAAGGAGTGTTGGCAGAACACCTTGCTTTCTTTTGACAGCATGCATCCGAGGCACGTATTTTCTAATATTGTGCAGAGCCAAGTGGGTAGGATATCCAGGGTGTGTTCTGAGGATGCATGCTGTGAAGAAGAATTGTTAAAGTTGGACCAACATTTCATTAATAGGGGGTATGAAAAAACCTTGGTTAGCAAAGTTATGAATAATCACACACAATATAGGAGGACTAGGTATAGGCCTTGGTTGGATGGTTTAGATAGAAATAAACAAGGCAGTGCAGCAACTAATAAGAAGGATAAACCAACACTTTTTTTCACCTGTGGGAGTAATATTAAAGATGTTTGTCAGATAGTGCAGAATAATTGGAATATATTAACAAGTGATATTGGGTTGAAAGATATAGTTGGTGAACGCCCAATATTTAATTATAGAAGGAACCGGAACTTAAAAGATTTATTGTGTAAAGAGGTACATTTAGACAAGGAATATACACCCAATATGAGAGTGGGTACACATCCATGTGGACACTGCAAGGCATGTATGTATATCAATAGTGATATAGATTTTAAACATCCAGACATAGTTAAAGTTTTTAATTTTAAGGGGAGGGCAACTTGTAGGACACAACACTTGGTTTATATGGCTAATTGTGAAGAATGTGCGTGTTTCTATATAGGTATGACTAATAACATGTTTAAAATCAGGATCTTGCAACATCTCAGTAACATCAGAACCTGTGATTTAAGTAATGCACTATATAGACACATAAAAGAGTATCCTACGCACACTTTTAAATTCAGATATATTGTGAATATGAAGGCCAATGATAGGGGGGGGTGACATTAAACATAGAACAGCCTTGGCTGAATCCAAGTGGATTGTTGACTTAAGAGCACATAGACCCCCAGGCCTTAATGATGTACTACCTATTAAACCTGTGTTAGAAAATAGGCGGGTTTTTGTGAGTAAATGATTGGATGGTTTGTATTTTAAATATGGCTGCATTTATTGTTTCACTATTTCTGAAGAAGGGTTATCCCGAAAGCGCTAACTTTTATGCAATAAAAGGTGATTTTAAATAATTTTGTCTTGGCAGTGTCCTGCTACTTTCTCTTTACCTTGGACTTATCTACTTGGTACAACAGGACTTCAGCATAACGTTTAATCTTTGCTTGCTTTTTTGAGTGTGTTACAATGCTCACAGATCTGTAACATGCCCCATGCGCTCTCAAAGTGCTGTATGGCACTAAAACAATAAAGTAAGTGTCCTCGGATACTTATTTAATAATGTAAAGTGTAATGTCACATAGGGGTGTGTGTTACAGTATCTGTAACACACCCCCTGCAATGTCAAGGTGCCGTATGGCACTAAAACAATAAAGAAAATGTCCTTGGACAATTATTTAATAATGCAAAGTGTAATGTCACATAGGGGGGTGTCTTACAGTATCCGTAATACACCCCCTGCATTGTCAAAGTGCCACACAGCACTAAAAGAGTAAGAAAGTGTCCTTGGACACTTATTTAATAATTTGTTTGTATTGTCTTGTAAGGGGTGTGTTACAGTGTCCGTAACACACCCCCTGTACTGTCAGAGTGCCATACGGCACGGAAAGTAAATGTCCCAATGTGATTTTTCCCTTTCATGTATTTTTTTCATTTTTTCAAGTTTAAGCTGAGCTAAGCAGGTTTGCGTTGTGAGGCGCGTTGCTCAGCAGTGCTTAAATGTATCGAGAAGCTATATAGAAATGTATAGCTGAAATCTTCACAACCAAGTTAGCTGAGTGGATTGAGTCATGGCTTTGTGTGCAGTAGATGCATAGTTTGAATACCGAAACAGGTCATTCAGCTTTTACATGGGAAAGCATTTTTATATTAATTTTTATTTTATTTATTTATGTAGTTATTGATATTTGTTAACCAGGGTGGTGTAGCTGGTCCAGAATCCCAGTGTCAGTGGAGATATGAGGTGGAAACCCTCATTTAATCACAAGTGTCCGATACAGTACAGTCACACCCCAAAGTAATGTAATGGAAGCACATAGGGGAAGGTCATGTAAAGTAAAATACATACACTTAATAATAATGTATCACTAGTCAGTAATTAATATCAATATTTTAATTTTATTACTTAAAACATTTGTTTGCCCTTACCAATGGATGCATGGAGGTGCTTAGGAGAAATGGCAGTGGAATTTCTAACTAGATTGTTTAATGAAATTTTGGAAAGTCAGAGGATGCCTGAGGAGTGGAGAAAAAGTGTTTTGGTACCTATCTTTAAGAATAAGGGTGATGTGCAGAGCTGCAGTAACTACAGGGGGATAAAACTGATTAGTCACAGCTTGAAGTTATGGGAAAAAGTAGTGGAAGCAAGGTTAAGAAGGGAGGTGATGATTAGTGATCAGCAGTATGGTTTCATGCCAGGAAAGAGCACTACAGATGCAATGTTTGCTCTGAGAGTGTTGATGGAGAAATACAGAGAAGTTCAGAAGGAGTTGCATTGTGTCTTTGTAGACTTGGAGAAAGCATATGACAGGGTGCCTAGAGAAGAGTTGTGGTATTGTATGAGGAAGTCGGGAGTGGCAGAGAAGTATGTAAGAGTGGTACAGGATATGTATGAGGGTAGTGTGACGGTGGTGAGGACTGCAGTGGGAGTGACAGATCCGTTTAAGGTGGAGGTGGGATTACATCAAGGATCAGCTCTGAGTCCTTTCTTATTTGCAGTGGTGATGGACAGGTTGACAGATGAGATCAGACAGGAGGCCCCGTGGACTATGATGTTTGCAGATGACATTGTGATCTGTAGTGAGAGTAGGAATCAGGTTGAGGAGACTCTGTAGAGGTGGAGATATGCTCTAGAGAGCAGAGGAATGAAGGTCAGCAGGGCTAAGACAGAATATATGTGTGTAAATGAGAGGGAGGGTAGAGGAATGGTGAGGGTGCAGGGAGTAGAGTTGGTAAAGGTGGACGAGTTTAAGTACTTGGGATCAACAGTTCAGAGTAATGGTGAATGTGGAAGAGAGGTGAAGAAGAGAGTACAGACAGGGTGGAATGGGTGGAGAAGAGTGACAGGAGTGATTTGTGACAGACGGGTACCAGTAAGAGTGAAAGGGAAGGTCTACAAGAGGGTAGTGAGACCAGCTATGTTATATGGGTTGGAGACAGTGGCATTGACAAAAGGCAGGAGTCAGAGCTGGATGTGGCAGAGTTAAAGATGTTAAGATTTGCACTCGGTGTGACTAGGATGGATAGGATTAGGAATCAGTATATTAGAGGGTCAGCTCATGTTGGACAGTTTGGAGACAAAGCAAGAGAGAGACGAGATTGCGTTGGTTTGGACATGTGCTGAGGATGGATGATGGGTATATTGGGAAAAAGATGCTAAGGATGGAGCTGCCAGGTAAGAGGAATAGAGGAAGGCCTAAGATAAGGTTTATGGACGTGGTGAGAGAGGACATGCAGGCGGTTGGTGTGACAGAGCAAGATGCAGAGGATAGGAAGAAATGGAAAGAGATGATCTGCTGTGGCGACCCCTAACGGGAAAAGCCGAAAGAGAATAATGAAAACATTTGTCTGCCCTTAGCTAAGTTTTGCTAAACACTACTAAGCCAAGCTGAGCAATGCTTAAACAGGACCTATTTTAGCAATACTTAGCAATGCTTAGCTCCACTTAGCTGGTGTGAGCATTGCTAAGCACTCCACTTGTAAGCACTGCTCAGCTCAGCTCTGTGGGTTTGCATGGTGCTAAGTAGCGCTAAGCATTTTCAAAATAACCAATGGTGGCAAAGGGTGGGAAAACAGTCTTATTTAAACTGTACAGGTGGGAATACAGCCAGAACCTGTTGGAGTTTGACCACTGCAGGAGTTATGTCTGGAGTTGGAGAGGGAGAGTGCTTTTGGGTGCAGCACTGAAGCATGTTGGAGTCCAGGGTTATGGTTGGACTCCTACTAAAATACCACAACACCAGATTGCTGCATGGCCAGTACGAGGGCTTTGAATACAAGTCTGAGGCCTGGGACCATCTGGCACATGACTTCACCAATGCCACTGGAATCCCCCACACTGGTGAGCGGGTGCATCACCATTACAATGATTGAAGCAGAGAAAGGGGATGCTCTTGGCCCAAGAATGCCCCAGAAGTTTGTAAGTATAGGAGCCAGTGCTTTACTCAATTCTAGAATGAATATGCGATAGACAGGTATGCATAATGGTATGTTTTCCCCCCACAGCTGCAGATGAGAGGACTGCCAATGTGGAGGCCTATGCAGTACATCTGGCAAGGATGTGCCAACAGTGTTGTGAGAACAGATCTATCTTGTAATATCTAGTACAATAAATAAGAAAGAGGACACTGTTTACTGCCAGTAGGTATAGTGTGTTCTGAGTGTACTACAACAAATGTGTTCTTAGACCCACATTGATATAACTGAGTAATGCCAGGTACTGTGCACTACAGATGAAGGCATCAAACAAGCTACTATTGATTAAATAAAGCTGATAATGCAGTAATAGTGTGTAGGAATGACATAAGTATATACTGTAATAATGCTTAGGATGTTGTAATAAAGTGCACCATGACTGAAACTGTGAAGGTAAGAAATGATCTTCATTCATCATTGACAGGACATACAGTACAGCTGCAGTCAGATTTTTGAATGTAATAACGAACTGCCATGTCACCCTGAATAAAGTTTTACCCTCCAAGTGTTGTGTTTATTTTTGGCTGTTGTTGAATATATTCAATTGTACAGGTGCTCCACAGCAATTATGGCTAAGACACCATGAAGTGACTGAAGTTTGGCTGATAAAGAACTGTTATGCTGAAGTGTAGATGTGAAGCTGTAGAACAAGATAGAATGCAATATGATATATGTTCTGCAGTAAGATCTGAACCTTGAATAGTAATGTGTAATGTATTATAGTGTTTTTCCCTCATGATTGTCTTGTGTTAACCTTTTGCATTTCAGCTATAGGTATTCCTGAATGTAGGTACGCTGATGCAGGCAAGTATGAAACTGTAATAGGTATAGAGTTCAATTATACCATCTGCAACTGTCTATGGCTTGGGTAGGCAACCCAGCACCCCAATATGGTCTGTACAGATCACACATATTCCCATCTACTATGGGTTAAATGTGTACACCTGCATTCCAACTATTATTACACACTTCCCTTACTATCCTTGTTGTGCATGAATGTCATGCATGTATGTTCAACTGTCACTGCAGTCACTGTGACACTCTACCTATATTAGCAGGACAGACTTTGTAACCAAGTGAGCCTAAGGGACAAATCAGTCAACCAACACACAGCAGTGGCCCAGTAGCTCAGTGTGATACAAAATAGATATTCTGTTAATTTTACCAGACACAGACCATGGTTTGAATCCAAGCACCAATACTAGGCTGTATTTATAGTAACAGACATGACTATTTGTACAAACTGTCATGTACTGTTAACAGATGTTTTCTCCACAGGGCTTACAGGTAAAGAAATGTTTGTAGTACCTGTATGAAGGGTATACTAATAAACTGTGTCCACGTACTAGTGTGTAAACAACAATGCTCAGCAAGTCAATAAGACTCCATTAAATAAAATGTCAGGCAGTACATTAGTATTCCAATTGAATTAGATAAAGTAAATGTTCTACTGTTGATATGGCTGTATGCCTGGTGCGTCTGTAAATGTGTGTTGATAGTCCAACCCCATGCCTACAAATGACAGCAGGATAGATATATAAACCATGCACTGTGCACAATGCATGTCTCTCAAGTGTCACGCTGTCACAGATAGTGATCACTGTTGCTATTAACTTTGGACACAGATATAACTCCATTTGAAGTATGGCACTAGCAAACTCACACAACAGTACAGGATACACCTTGTTATTCATATATGTTACCCTGACATGCATGAGTCCCCTGTAGTTATGCACCTATAGGTCTCACAGCTTGGTCCATACCATTCCATGTGGACAGCTTGAGAGTTGCTACAGAAGTTATAGGACACATCTACATGTAAAGTAAGGGCAGACTTGTAGAGTGTTGAGCAGCACTGTTGTGATAAATATAGCATATACAGTTGTTAATGAATGTTTTCTCTTCCCAACCCCTTATCTGCATCACAAATCATTATTCATATACTACAAGTATGGTTTCATTTACACATATGTTATCATAAACTAACGTTGGGTCTTGTGTTACTTTATTGGTTATATTTAAATGGTTGCATACTAACATACCTTGTCAAAATTCCACCATTGTTGGTCTTTTGCCAAAACTGTTACTGGCATGCTGTTACAATAATGACTGTTATTCCATTTATGCCTGTGTTCTGTATGAAATACAATTCTATTATTCTGGGTGAATTAGAACACCCATGCATGCTGTTATAATTAACATTGAAATGTTTTGTTCATGACTAACTAATACTCTTTTTAACAAACCTCAACACCATAGGACCTTTGGGAAGGCCAATCCCGGTGGATCCGCCTGTCCTGCCCCATCTGGCTGTGGCACCAGGTGTCAGCATGTCTGGGACCCAACCAGGAGCAGCCTCTTCCACTGGTCCTGCACCACCCTTGGGTGGAACTGCCTCGGGGAAAGGGGCTCATCAACCCTCTGGGCACAGACACAGAGAATACCCTGTCACCCAACACCAGTTTCCAGGATTGGTGCACAGGGTCATCAAGTGAGACTTGGATGGTTGCCTGCACCAGATAGAGGGCAGACTGGCACACCTTGAGGAACAGCCTGACCCTGGCATCCAGCCCCTAGCACAGCCATCTACTGGGCCGTGAAGGGGCAGTGGTGACTGCCCATGGGTGGGGACCTCAGTTTCCATCTGGGGGCATGTGGTCCTCTGATTCCCAACAACCCTCCGCATCCAAGGTGTTTATCCCCCTCATGTGTCATACACCACCCCTGTCCGCTGTCTTGTCTGTTTACAAATGCAACTTCTCCTACCCTACTTACCCCCACAAACATACCTCCAACCCTTCCCCAACATTCCACTTTCTCCTTAAAAACAAAAAAAAAATGTCCCCTACATAGCTCTCCATTTTGCCCCCACAGACACTGGCATCACTCAATCATCCCAGCAATTAATCAAACAAGTTATGTCACCCACACCCCTGCCTGTGGGATGTAAGGCTCCAAATTCCAAGTTGTCCACAACATGCACAGCTGTTGCTGTAGAAGAAATGGATAGCTATGGTCCTTTCCTACACCCATCCTGCACATCCCTACCTGCCTTTCATATTGTTTTCCCACTGCTTGCCCCTATTTCACCACTTTCCTATCACCCCATTTTCATTTCTTTTTTTTAAATTAGCACAGGTTTAAGCACCTCTTAGCATCGCAGCTCATGGCGCAAACCCACTTTAATCACCCTGTCTCATTCAGAGAAGCCCTGGCAAGTCTCAAACCCAGGCCGTTGTGCACTAGAGTCAGAGCAATGCACCACTAAGCCAAATCAGTTTTGGGAAATAAGTGCTGCTTTTGTAAATATATCATGCAGTACAGTCATGTAACATTAGGGGAAAAAAGACAAAGTTGCCAAGTATTGACCCCAGGACCTTCTGAACTACAGTCAGAACAACACACCACAACACCAAATCAGCTTTGGGGAATATCTGATGCTTTTGTAGATATATCATGCACTACAGTGATGTGACTTTAGGGAAAAAAGACACCATTGCCAAATATTGAACCCAGGACCATCTGAACTACCATCAGAGAAATATACCATTAAGCCAACTGATCCCTGGAGTATAACACTTGTTTTTACAAATATATCCTGATTGCCAGTCACAAACTACTCCTATGTATGCTGAGCCAAATCACAGTATACTTGGGCCTCTGATGCAGACACAGAACCAGTACACACATAAATAAATCCAGCTGGATATATGGGAGGCCTACAACATCAGGGAGAGCTGACAACTGCACACACTGTTGCTGAATATGCACATTTGTGCCCCCTATTTATGGCAAAGTTGTCATAAAACCTACTCTGTGTGCCTACATACTGGCAAGGCAGTGCGGATTGGGTTTACAAAATAATGACAGACAGCTCAGTTACACGTCATACCCATCAGAACACACATGACCATGCTAGTCATGTGTTACACACTGTATGCATGCACATATGTATTACAAATACACCTGCTATAATAATGACTTGGTGGCTCTATCTGTTACATTTCTAGCATCTGTCACATCTGGACACCCACAGTCCTGGCCCACAGCCCAGTCTATGGCACGACAACTTCATGCATGTCAATACAACATAGGAATAACTGGGCCCTACAATGTTCAGCAAAACTGGTTGCTTCTACCTCAGTCACTGCCACGCACAGTAGCACATTAAAGGCCTGCAGAGTGGAACACATTTCACAATTATGAATATGTGTACTAAAAGTTGTCTGCCACTCTCTGGATGGCACTATTACGTAACATATGCACTGCAAGTACATACCTCACCTGGACTGTTGTTGGTATCCTCAACCAGGCCATGCTGTGACACAACAGTTGACACCACCCCCTCACTGACACTAACAGCTTGCTCTTCCCCAATGTCTTCACAATTCCTAGTCTGACTCCTGGCCTGAATGCAACAGTTGTGGACTGCTACACATACAGCAATATGTCCAGCAACCTGCTACACACCTAACATTGCTCCCAAACAGCTAGAGCAAACAGCCAAACATAAAGGGTTGGGGGGATGTTGAGGTTTTAAGGGACATGTCACAGTCTCCCACTACAAACATACACAGCTGATAGACCAGCATCAACTGTAGCAGCATGCACAGTCCGATAGAAAAGGATGTATGACACTCGCATCTGCCTGTCTCCTTACTGACCCTAACACACATTTACACAGTACACTGATACAGAATCTGAAAGTCTGTTAACAATGGCCAGAAATGGCATGCAAAACTGTGGACATATCACATAAATCCATCCAAACAGTGGACAGGATTTCCACCGACCATCTATGATGCTGTAGCTCCCACACCTCAATAACGTCCTCCTCACAGGCCAGGAAAAGGAGTAAGGCACACATGAAGGCCTTAATTATAGCACTGTGTTGTCAAGCCATTGGCTAATGGATAGGCAACCCAGCTGTTTTGGATGCAATTAACAAGTGGGAGACAGATTGGTGCAAAGGCAATCACCTCTTCTTGAGCATTACCTACAAAAGGCAAGCTGCTGCCTATGGTAATTAGGTCTGACACTTTCTTCATGAAGACTAACTGCGATTCTTAACAACACTATGTGGATTTCTTCTCACAAAGGAGCACAGCACTATACCAGGTATGTCCTAGAATTAAGCATGTAATGGAATGCAGATGGGGGATGCAGTCATGGGAAATAGGAATTTAAACAGTAGGTCTCACTCAACAACACTTCCTGGACTGACATGTTGCAGTTAGTCTGCTGTCCAGCACCTACAGCCATCCCTGATGGCTCTGTCTACAGTGGCATAGATCACAGCTCTGGCCCCTGAGTCACCCCAGCAATGGTCAACTCACATATGACTACTACTGGATTGTCTGTTGTAGAATACTGAATGTGACACTGCCAGCCCAGCTATCTGGAATTTTGTAAATAATCATATGTCATTTGTGAATATTAATATGATTCATATGCTTGTCTTACAAATGTAAGATAACTATATGTTATGTAGATATTAAACTACTAATGCAGAAGTGTGTGTTGAACGGTATGTTATGTATTGAGCTCATACCTCTCAGCTGTCCAAATTTTTGCAGAATGTCCACATTTTTGCCTCATATTTTTAGTTGGTTTCTCATAAATTTGTGTTTTTTCTGTCAAATCACTGGCAAATCATTAAAGACTGAAGTCCTAAAATAATAGCATGCATTTAAAAGTCAGACGTCACATCCTTCAGAAAATTCATGCAAATGCAAAACCTGTTATTCTATCAACTTTCTAAGCTTGTTTAAGAGCAATATTTAAAAAGTGTCACTATTTTTGGCCCTTTGTCCCTCCCCCCTTATTTGTGCCTTTGTCCAGATGTCTTGCTCTAAGAGGTTGAGGGGTATGGCTGAGCTTCAAGAATGTAACCACAGTGTACCCTACTGGATAACAACAGAAATGTATATAAACTATTACTGGTGCAAATGTATGTATTTATCGTGGAAGCTGGAAGCCTGGAACATACAGAGATAACTTGCAAAACTTCAAGAAAATAAGGTGAACTTGTTTTACGAATGTGTTATCTCAGTTTCAGTGCAGCAAGCAGACACAAATGTCTACAGCTAGAGGTTTTTGTATTGTCTTGAAACAGAAATAATTACTAGGTTGAAAATGTAAAAGTGTTTAACTGTGCTATGAATTCCAGTTCTAGGCAAACATCTGAGAGATATGTACTTCTGATGCAGAGATGTTAAAATGTATGTTAGTTGCTGTTAGTCAGGGAACTGAAGGCAGGTGACAAGAGTGATGTAATCTGAGCTAACCCAGAAATAATGTTGATTATTAATTTTAGACCTGTCTCAGAGAAAGGCCTTTGCATTTTGTATTTGTCTTTGTATCTGACAACATCCACTCATCTACATTTGCCTTGCTAATAGTAAGGAACTAGGGAAAAGTAATTTTGTTTAGATATAGATGGGAATATAGTAAAGATTACTTTAGATGTTTTCTGTATTCATTTGAGACTGGCCTGCAATGCTGTCTTAACATGTATCATGTGATTCTGAACTCTGTAGTTACTGTATTGCTTGAGCATTGTCTTGCTCCTTTATTAGTTATTATTAAATATAGTTAAACCTTTGTAACTGTGGCTGGCCTGTTTAGAGATAATTAAGCTATTAGAGTGCTTGCATATGTATTTGGTGACACTGTTTAGCCCACTCCAATAGCCTTGGCCTTGGTCACACTTACCATTTGGATAATAGGCACACCATACTATAGGACTGGTCACCCTTTAGTAAGGGCGTTAGAGTAGCTGATAAAGAGCTGGATTATGGCAGTCATAACTAACGTTTAGTCTGGGCAGAAGGGGGCATAGCTAGTAAACCTGTGCCAGCCTTTCCCAGGAGTGTGTATCTGTTTGATTTATAAAACAAATCTCAGTGTGTGTGTCAGCTACTTGCAGGGACATGAAGCACTGGTCAGACAGAGAGGATGATGGAGTTTTTGGGTTGCCCGCTCTGCTGAGATGTTAACCCTATAGCTGTGCCAGTGGGGAGTCTTATTGGGGATCTGGAGAGAGAGGGAGAAACCAGCCCCAGACTGATTGTGATCTCTGTGTGCTCTGAAGGGTAATTGTACTTTACTGTGTGTGTATTTGTCATCCTCCCATTGTGTACATCCCTCACTAGTGCTAGTGGTGAGTATTAAGGCCCATTGATTACTGGGCCAGTGCAGGGGCATCACACTGATAGTACATACTGGTGGATACAGATGGTATATCACATCATGTACTGTCATTGAGCCCCTCCCAGTCTGCCATTGTCATACAGGATTATTTCACAGATTGTCCAGGTCTCCCTGACCATTCCTAACATACTCTGGCTAGGTCACTGTGTACTCTACACCTGTATCTGATTGCCTGACACCGATGGCTAGCATACCTGGTGAGCTCCTGCAGCAGGACAGCAGGTCATAGGTACTAGTAGTGGAGGGATGCTGGCTCTGTCTCAGCAGCAGTGTGTACATATTGAGCATACAATGTAAGGGAATGGATACAGTACTAGATATTCAGGTACCATTAGTGTGTCCCCAGGGGTCTGGCATATCACAGACACATTCCCCAAACTCTGGACAACCATAACGTATTGTCCAACTGGTGTCCAGAAATACACATTTGTCTGGCAGGGTCTACATCTATCAGGCACATGTACACATTCCGCAAACATCTGGGTACTGCAGGTGTCGGACACCTATGAAGAAGTCAGCCTACACCAGATATGCACTGCTCTCTCTTACTGTGTACCTTAGATGTTGCTAGAATGTCCACATGCACCTGTAGTAGCACTCATCTATTTGTCAGATGTAGGCTGGATGACATGGTACTGTAACGTTGCCCATAGGGGACACCCAACAGTCGATGGCAGTGATATGTGTGGACACATAACAACACAGTCTGTCACAGTACTCTGGCCATATCAAGTATTCCTGGTACCATATGAGGTTACTAGGCTATGGGCCCTGAGCAGCCATATGCCTAGGCCACATGTTAGCCCATGTGTATGCAAAGCAGCAGCTGATGTCCCAGTCCAGCAGGGAGACAGGTGGTATCCCAAGGGTATATGTGCTGTTAACCATCCAGTGGAGCAGATTATGCCTGCAAAGGTGTAAGTAGCTACCCTGCCTGATGTGGACAGGGTGCCCATAACACCACAGGGTGATTGTGTGGGACACACATGTGAGCTATCAACAAGCCCAGTTCAGGTCACACACCAGGTTGAGGGAGTGTGTGTGTGTGTCTGTGTGTGTGTGTAACACAGTGGAGCATGACTTGCACTTGTGCAGCAGTCCCAGCAATGTGGAGTTTGTGATTGCCTTCCATGCCACAGTGAGGTCACTCCTGAGGAGTATGTATGAAACCGGGTAGAGGGTTGGCCTTATAGTCTATAGGTGTATGGTAGATGTTTGATGGCCTGGTATTCCCTGGTGGGACCTCTGTGATGTCCCCAGCTGCTGCATGTGCTGTGTGATGTGAATGATGAACAGAGAATTATGCACATTAATGGTCCTCATTGGGGAGAACGTGAAACATCAGGATCAGGGGTGCAAAGTATGCTGTAATGCCAGTATGTTGCCAATACCCACACACATACTGTGCTGATAGATGGCAGAGGTATGATGTGGGTGTTAGCAGTGGATAGTGCTGGCAAAAGTGGATGTGAAGGGTCTGTACATAATGGTAGCCAGTGTATGCAGTCCTGTGATGTGTTCCCCTGTTCATGTCTTTCAGGTGGGATGTACAGAAGATGGAACCCGCCCTTCTCAGAAGCTGAGACCACTGCAATCATCGATGCCCTGACACTCCATCACCGGGTACTGTTGGAAAGGAGCCACCAAAACCTGCAACAATGCACTGCCCTGTGGGCAGAACTGGTAGCAACAGTCGATATCTGCAAACAGGTCTGACACCATGCCACAGACCTCATACACAATACATGACAAAGGGCTGCAGCTGTGGCCAGGGACTGTGCTGACACAGGTGGAGGGCCTGCTACTCAAGCACCACTCTCAGCCACAGAGGAGTTCCTGGAAAACCTCGGTTCAGCCACCACCTCCCAGGAAACCATGACTACATATGTTGTGGAGGTGGGTGGCACAGATTCCACACCCAAGGAGCACCCAGGTAAGGCCCTATTGGGCATCATGTTAATACTGCAGCATTCATAGTGGCAGCCTCTGCATACCTGTATGCATATATCAGGTCAATCTGCATTTGTGGGTGAGGTTTTGTAATGCAGGCATGTGCACACATATTGTGAATGTCAGCAATTTGGGTAGTATCACAGCTTGTAGTGTACATGTTCATAAATGCACATATAATCCTGTACCAATGACACATGTGTGTGTGCTGACAATACCTCTCCCCCACAACTCCATTGGTCCCTCTGGTGTGGCTGGGGAACATTATGTACCAACCAAACAAATCCTCCTGCACGAAGTAAGGTTGCACGGCAACTGAAGCCAAAGCATCCACAGAACCAAAATGAAGCCAGCAACCAAAATGGATCCAATAAAAAATATTTAATGCTGAATAAACATCAAAAAAGCTCACAGACCGGTTTTGGCTGGCAAAAAAAGCACAGCCTTCTTCAGTGACAAAAAACACAGAGTCAATTAATCCAACTTAAATAGTGCTTCAACAAATCCCATTGGTTCAATTAAAAATATTCATTTAATCCAGGTGAAAAAAGAGCACCTAGTCTGGTAATCCATTTCTTTTCTTTTGTATCTAACATTGAGTGCCATCCTGTTTTGTTAAATTTGATACCCTTAATCACATCAATCACCATAAAAGAGAAATTAGCAGTGTGATGTTTTAAAGTATGTTTGTACAATGCATTATTTATTTTATTTTTTATATTACTCATATGTTCAGATATACGTAATCTTAAAGGACGAGATGTTTGACCAACATAGAAAGAGCTGCAATTACATGTTGCTAAATAAATGAAATATCATAGACCTTTGAGCAATTCCTGCTAGAAAATTCCTTGGATTTAACAATTTTACAACAGTTACTACAATGACCACAGGGAAAACACCCCACCAAAGGTTCCCCTGTAATAGTTGTTTGTGAGAATTGTCCAGCACTGGCCTGATGTGTATGTTTATAATGATTAAAACATGAGGCTAAGTTCCTGCCCTTGCGAAATGAGAATAAACATTTGTCAGGTAATACATCTGCTAATTCTGGTAGACTTAACAAAATATTCCAATTCCTTTGTACACTATTCATGAGTACATCTGAATTCCTAGCATATGTTGTTAAAAACCTGATTGGCTGTGAGGTCCTCTGATCCCTAAGTTTATAAGTTAACAGCTCCTGCCTGGATAAGGTATTAGCCCAATTGCTGGCCCGCAAAACATGTCCCATAGAATATCCCCTTACACGAAATCTGTTGATTAAATCATACCTATCTTCTTGAAAAGTCTCCTCCTGAGAACATATCTGCCTCAGATGTATAAACTGTGATTTAGGTATGTTTTTAGCAATATGTGGAGGATGAAAGCTGGATGCGTGAAGGACTGTGTTGTATTCAGGATATTTCCTGAAAACCTGTGTACTGAGAGTATCATCTGGTTGTCTTGTTATTAGCACATCCAGAAAAGTTATTGTGTCAGCGTGATAATTAACAGTGAACTGTAGGCCCCAAATATTATCGTTTAGGTATGACACAAATTCAGTTAAATACTCAACATCAGCCCTCCACACCATCCAGCAATCATCCAAATACTGCCTCCAGATATCAATTTCAGGAAGGTAAATATTATGGCTACTATTGTAGATGATGTGTTCCTCAATATAGGCCATAAACAGGTCGGCATAAATAGGAGCAAATGATGCTCCCATAGCTGTTCCTTTAGTTTGCCAAAAACAAATGTCCTGATAGAAAAAAACATTATTAGTAAGTACATGCTTTGCAAGACCAACAAGAAAGGAATTAAAATCTTGTTCATATAAATGGGCAATATTGAGCCAATGAGTTAACGCTTCAAGCCCAACCTGATGTGGAATATTCGTATACAGGGAACTGACATCAAGTGTACACATCAGCCAACCAGGTTCCAATTGTGCATCAGATATGATGTGTAGGAATTCGGTCGTGTCTTGCAATCGAGAACGAACAAATGACAACAAAGGCTTAAGGTGTCTAGTCAAAAACAAGGATAATGGTTCTGTGAGATAACCTCGGCCAGAAACAATGGGCCTACCTGGGGGATGAACAGGATCTTTATGAATCTTAGGAAGAAAATAAATGTATTGATTGATAGGATCCTGAATAGTAAGTTGTTCCAATGTAGAAGTGGTTATGAGGCCAGTATCTCTGGCACTAATAAGAAAATCATCAATCTGTTTCTTAAACCTATGCGTGGGATTTAAACACATTTCAGCATAGTACCGTTTATCAGAAAGTTGTCTCCTGGCCTCCTTATCATAATCTGACCAGTTCATAACCACAACTGCCCCACCTTTATCTGCTGAAATAATAACCAAATCCTTGTTTTGTTGTAATTCGACAATAGCCTGTTTTTCACTAGATGACAAATTGTTGGGTTTATAACGAATATCAGAACTGTCAAAATGTAGATCTTTGAGAATCATATTCTGAAACAAATGAACAATGGGGTGCATCAGAGGAAGATATTTGGATTTATGATAAATGAATTTGTTATAATCATAGGATGCATCACCATCTCCAAACTGTAATTTCAAATTAAGAATTCTACAAAATGACAAGATATCCTGGACCAATTGGTCCTCAGAAATAACAAACCCAGGGATAAAAGTTAAGCCTTTATTCAAGATAGCCACTTGTGATGGAGACAAGACACAATCAGACAGATTTAGAACATTTGAATTAACATTGCTTATTTCTGTATTACCATCTCTAACAAACTCTGAATGTTCTCGATTCTCTGGTGTGGCAGGGGAACATTAACCTAAAGCCAGTGAGTGTGGAACTGTCATGTTGTGGCTCACCTATACCCTAGGCATGTTAAAGGAAGCCAGTTTTCCATACACACAACTGTTAAGCTTAACCATATTGCAATATGTGCATGTTCACTTTTGGTGGGGTTCACTGCAGTGCATCACATTGGTCATCACAGGAGCATATTTGCAGGAGCTGTAACATATTGGCACATAGTTTTGTATAGGTGTAGCCACTGTGCTATACAGGGGTACATTAGTATTGTGAAAATGGGTGCACTGTGTGTTGGGTGAAGGTCCATCACATACTCTCACTTCTCATGTCTCTAACAAGTGTATAGTATTAGCAACGTTAACTGGACGTAGCTGCACTGGATGTTGTTGCGGGCCTGTCCAGAGTGTGTCTGTTGTAGTCTGATTGTGTGTTGTGCATGGCATCAGTCAGAAGGTTTGGTCTGTATAATGCCTTTGTGGCACCTCACCTGTAAGTGTGTGTGTGTGTGTGTGTGTGTGTGTGTGTGTGTGTGTGTGTGTGTGTGTGTGTGTGTGTGTGTGTGTGTGTGTGTGTGTATGTATGTATGTATGTATCAGCAAACATTACAGTGCAGGAAGTAATTAGCTTATGTTGTTTTCCCCTCACAGGTGAACATGGAGGTTGGGGTGTCACCCCCTCACAACCTGATGTCAGTGTCTCATCAGTCTCTGATGATGATGGTGGTGGCCATAGTGATGCAAAGGTGTGGTTGTTGGGGGCTGAATCTGTACCATTGGTTGACATCCCACCTCCACCCCCAATGCACCCACACATGGTCAGTATTCCCACACATACCCAGTCCCCAGCAACCACAAATATTAGACAGTCAGCGGGTGGTGGCATCGAAGAGGTTAGTGTGGCGACTATGGCATCTGTGACTGTAGACAATAGCCATAGCCGGAGAGCTGGTGAGGTCCCACACAGGCAGATTGACAGGGGTGCTTGAAGGGGGACTGCTGCCCATCCAGCCCCCATCAGAGGTGTCACAGCATGAGTCACCCGATGAATGTTTCAGTCCATCATGGAGGCACAGGCACATTGTGAACAGTACGCCAGATGGATGCTTCCTGGCATGCATGACTCCATCCACAGCACTGGTGATGCCTTACGTCATTATGCTGATGTCATGGATAGACAGTGGGGTGAGACATTGTCAGTCCTTAACCATGCAATGTCTGTGCTTGAACATGTGGTGGGAGTAGAGCATCAGACACATGGCGGTAGGTCAGCAACAACATCTGCTGAGAGCCCATGTGGCCATGCACATTCACACTCCCGTAGTGGCAGTGGCACCAGCACTACCGAAGGGAGGGTGCTGTCCACACCACAACATGGCAGGCCATGGTCACTTGGTCCTGGTCGGTCCCATGAAGGACATGGATCCAGCAGACAGTGGTCACCATCAGGAAGTAGTACCAAATCTGGCTTTGGGCATGATGGTGCCAGTGACACTCCTAGCAGAACCAGTTTCTGTGTTCATGGCTGGAAATGGTGAACTGCACATCCTGCCATATATGGTACATGGCTGTCCAATATACCCTCATGTAGGGCTAGTGCATGGCTTGACTGTGTGCATGCACACACTCACACATCATTGTCACATGCAGGTCACCACCAGACACACAGGTCCTCTCTATGGCCCAGCAGAACACCACCCCTTCAGACACACACACGTCAACTGTATGACACTGCCTAGGCCTTTGACAACCCTACACCACACCCTGTGCATGTGATGATACCTGTGCCACATGCCTGTTATTCATACCATTGATGCAGGGACATGCTAATATGTGTCTGATGCATAGGGTGAATATAGTACAGGTAATGTCAGTGTGTAGTGTAGTACTTTTATGATGTGTAAGGTGCTGTCTGCTGCAATTGTCATGGATACACATCGAAGTGTATGTCCCTTTGTGTCATGATGCTTTAGTGCTGTTAGTACTGCTGACTGACTGTTGTCTCACAGACCTTATTCTGTTTCTGTTCCAGTTGTCTGTGTGTGTACATTGTGGGGAGCTGCTGCCATTACCGAAGCTGAGTATGGCAGAGTGGATACACAGAGACCTTTACATTGCCAAGGTATGGCTATATATGTGCATGTTTACCTAGGTGTGTATGCGTGCAACAGTGTGTGAGGGGCAATGGGGGCGGACAGCATAACCTTGCATGCATACCCCTTGATACACCCAGCTAGCCTTCATACATGTCACCTGGGTGTTCTGTAGGATCACAGGTTTATAGGTACAGAGAAGGTTACTAGAGTACTGGTCCTGGGTCCCTTACAAGCCTAGCCATTACTTTATCCCCAACAGAATCATCAATCAGTACCTGTTGCCCCTGGCATTGCTGGGCAAAGATTGAACTCCTGGGACAGATGTTCCTTTTTTCCCATCCACTCAACCTTGATGCACTTGATGAGGGTATGCATGGTACTGTGTTTTACATGTTTGGGGGAGTGCATTCCTGACACAGGGCAGCCTCTGGGAGCCAAACCTGACTCTCCAGCATGTTTTTTTTTTGCTATCTCATATAAGATTCAGGCCTGTCATGCCAGTAATGCACAGAGAGTTATACTCTCGGATATGGGCAGCTGTTGAGGGGCTGAGCACAACATTGCCATCTAGGCATGTCACAGACAACTGTGGACAGCCTGACCGATAACCAGTGGGGCAGTACTGATTACAGGCTGTCTGCATGGAACAGGTGTTGAGGGCCATGGATGACCTTTGTGGGTGTTAACATAGTTTTTACAGTTTCTGTAGATGTCTGCATAGGTGCATAGCAGACCGGCCATGCTGCTAATGTATTGTTGTACTGACTGAGGACTATTCAGAGGTAATGTCCACCTTTTGTCTTGATGCAGTCCCTTTACCTATGTGGTGAACCACATACAAGCCTTTTCTGACCACTGCCACTACTTGTTGCCTGAATGCAATGTTGTTGGCATCCTGAATACCTAGGTCTGTCATCATAGTCTGTGTGTTTATGGGGTTGGTGCTGATGTGGGACATAGTGGGGCCATGTCCTTGCTGACACTGTTGTCTGCATTTAGCTTGAGGCCAGGACCTTGCCACCATTCCATACCCACTGTATGTCCCATTGCAGTGTGTTAGCAGTTTGTGTCTAAATGACAGACTGCACACTACTTACTGTTGACACAGCCTTAGGCAGTACCTACATATGTGGGTGTTAGAATTCTTGCCTAGATACATGTGGGTTGCTGGGGGCAGCAGGTAGTCACAGGTCTTTCACATGTCTACATATTGCACACACACAGGCAACACAGATTGTGGTTGCCATCCTATCAAATGTGGACTGTGGGACACTTCTTGTAGTGACGTGACAGTTTGCAGGATATGCCATATCCATGGCAATTTCAACACACAGGATTTCCTTTGGTTTGCTAATATGACACCTTTTTTGTGTGACATTACCTTAGCTTATGCTATTTGTCATAACATTAAGGTGCTTCTGATGTGCAATAACTGCTCTATGCAATTAGTAGACAACTTTATGAAATGTTTGTTGTCCTACACTCTGGGGACCTCTGTATTGTTTGAGTTGTTGTCACAGGTCACACCTTGCCAAACATGAACTGCAACCTGCAGTGTGGTACAGATGGTGGCCATACCTCTGACCGCTACATATTTCTGCAGAATGTCCTGATGTTTGCCGCATATTTTTTTTTGGTTTGTCATAACATTGTGGCTTTCTGACAAATTGTTGGAAAATCATGAAAGACTAACATTACAGATTAATGGTGGATATTGTCATGTCACAACACATACCCTTTGGAAAGTGCATTTAAATGCCCAACCTGTTCTAGTATCTACTTTTGATGCATGTCACAGCAATATGTGAAGTTTGTGCTCAATGTTTGGCCTTTGTCCCACTTTTCCTTATGGCTTTAACCAGAAGTCTTTCTGTGAGGGGTTGAGAGGTATGCTGGTAGCTGTAACACAGACTGCTGCAAGGGGATACACACACACACACACACACACACACACACACACACACACACACACACACACACACACCTACTCATGACCTGCCCTTGTTGGCAGTAGAACCTCTACCTGCCTAATTTTACATACTGTACTGCTATATACATAACGCAAGCACCACGGAGCTACTATAGTGTTGCAGTGTCTGCCACTACTTTTCAGGTGAGTGACAATTGCAGGGGCTGTTAGGATTGCTAATGGGGGGTTAACAGGCCCTTAACATGGTAGAGCCATCTCAAACACACACACACTGCTGCATGGGGACATGCATTGAAACACACATGCACACAGAGTTGACACTTTTCAGATTAGAACACCTACCAATCTTATGTACAATACACACTGACATGATTATTGCATGTGCCACAGTGCCTTAGTGTTAGAAAATGTGTAACTGTGCTTCTAAGGTGGATGACATCTGTAGGGGCCCTGAGTAGGTTGGCAGTGGGGGAGTTAACGAGGTGGAACTGGCACACAAAATGGTATAACCATCGCATACACACAGGCAAGACAGCCACAGGGGATATGCATACACTCACACAGGCAAGACAGCCACAGGGGATATGCATACACTCCCACAGTTGGCAATAGTCAGATTCTACCTATCTACGTGTATGTACTACAGTGCTAGGTACATATCGCATGCACCACTGCGATTACAGAAATTAATCTTGGGAATGCCTTCATGAATGGTGGGATAAACCCCCCCCCCAAAATGGGGGCAATTCTCACACATTGCTCTTACAAACCTAGACAAGTGATAGGGTAACAGGTTTTACAACAGCATGACATTTCAGATGGGTATAACATCTGAAGCTGACATGTCTGTCACTATTTGTGATGGCAACTCTCATGTATTTGCCAATGATTTGACATACAACCCCATTGTTGTGAGACATGGGCCACATATATGTTGCAAATATCCGGACATTCTGCATACATCTGCATGTACAGATGAGTGGTATGGCCTGTAGAGTTTAAAATGGTGCATCTAAGGTGGATGACATCAACAGGCCTTTAAAGTAATGCCATGGGGAGGGGTCAACAGGCCTTAAAATGGTATAACCAACACACAAGGCAGACATACAAACACATATACAGTACTACAGTTGGCTGTATTGAGATTCAAACCCCTACCTATCTACCTAGTTGTATGTACTATAGTGCTACCTACTTATCACTTGCACAACAGAGCTTATATGCCTGGAAAGTGTCCAACAGTGGATCTAAGGTGAATGACATGAACAGGCCCTGTAAAGTAATGCAATGGAGGTGTCACCAGGGTAAAACAGGCCTCCAAATGGTATAACCAAAACAAACACACACATTCACACACACACACAGGGGATATGCTTCTCACAAACACATACAGTATCACAGTTGCCAGTATTGAGACTAGAACCCCTAACTATCTAATTTTCTGAACTGTAGTGCTACATTGGTATTGCGTGCGCCATGGAAATTATATACCTACAGATTGTCCAATGGTGCTTCTAAGGTAAATGACATCAGGAAGCCTTGTAAAGTAGGGCAATGGGAAGTTTACTGGGTGGATCAGGTTTCAAAATATTTTAACCTAGAAGCCCACACACAGTTGCCAGTACTGAGATTAGAACTCCTACCTATCTAGTTGTATGTACTATAGTGCTGTGTACTTATCACATGTGCCATGGATCTTATATGGCTGAAGGTTGACCAAAGGTGCTTCTAAGGTGAATGATATCAGCAGGCCTTGTAAAGTAGGGCAGTGGGAGGTTTACTGGATGGAGCAGGCCTCAACATTTTAACCTAGGAACACACACAGTTGCTAATGCTGTGATTAGAACCCTACCTATCTAGTTGCATGTACTACACTGCTACATATGTATTGCATGCATCATGGAGCTTATATGGCTGATGGGTGTCCAAAGGTGCTTCTAAGGTGAATGACATCAGAAGGCTTTGTAAAGTAGGGCAATGGGAGGTTTACTGGGTGGAACAGGCCTCAAAATGTTTTAACCTAGAAACACACACAGTTGCCAATGCTGCGATTAGAACCCCTACCTATCTAGTTGCATGTACTACACTGCTACATACTTATTGCATGCATCACGGAGCTTATATGGCTGATGGGTGTCCAAAGGTGCTTCTAAGGTGAATGACAAAAGGCTTTGTAAAGTAGGGCAATGGGAGGTTTACTGGGTGGAACAGGCCTCAAAATGTTTTAACCTAGAATAACACACAGTTGCTAGTGCTGAGATTAGAACCCCTAGCTATTTAGTTGTATGTACTATAGTACTATATACTTATCACATGTGACACAGAGCTTATATGGCTGAAGGGTGTCCAAAGGTGCTTCTAAGGTGAATGACATCAGCAGGCCTTGTAAAGTAGGGCAATATGAGGTTTACTGGGTGGAACAGGCCTCAAAAGGTTTTAGTCTAGAAACACACACAAGCACACATTCACTCAGTTGCCAATGCTGAAAGTAGAACCACTACTTATCTAGTTGAATGTACTGCACTGCTACATACTTACCACATGTGCCATGGAGCTTATATAGCTGAAGAGTGTCCAAAGGTGCTTCTAAGGTAAATGACATCAGCAGGCTTGTAAAGTAGGGCAATGGGGGGTTTAAGCATCCTTAACACAGGAAGAGGCTGACATTTGTGCAGTCACAGAAACCTGGTTCAAAGCTGTGGAGAGCACCCCAGCCGTACCAGGATACTCATGCTATCATTCATTCAGACACCAAACCGTGGGCAGCAAAACAAAAGGAGGTGGAGTTGCAGTATATATAAAACACATACACACCTCTAGGCTGGTCAGACAGTATGATGCACAGGAAACACTCCAGGTGCAGTAAACAATTGACAAGACCCCTATTCAAATCATAGTTAGCTACAGGCCTCCAACTCTGAGTCAAGATGCTCACTCCACCTATCTGGACCTCTTCGAATCTATCAAGATTCACCCCTTTACCCTGATCCTGGGCGACTTTAACTATCCAACTATAGCTTGGTAGAAATACTCTTGCCAAAACACAAATGTCCAGAGATTCCTTGATTTCATCAATGCAATCTCAGCCCCCCTGATGGGACTACTGCATATCCGCAAGTCAAGCTCCACTCAAGTAACCCACACGCATAACCACAACCTGGTGTGTGAAATCAATATGACTTGTTGGCAGGACAGATTTGTGTCCCAGAGACTTCCACTTTTGTAGAATAGATTCCCTTTCCATATAAAGCAGGGTACCTCATTAAACCTTTTTAAGTGCAACCTGGATAACTGGATGGGGAAACAGAAAATATACCACTGGTATTCCACCTGTGTCCCTGCTGGACAGTGGCATGGGGTGCTGACTTGGAACATAGGCTAAATTCTTGGCTAGGGCTGTAAGGGCCTCAGGGCCAATAGCCTAGTAACTTCCTATGATCCTACAGGATGGAGCAGGCCTCAAAATGTATTACCATTACACCCAGTCACAAGGGAATATATTTATATACACACACAAGCTTGCTGTTGCTCAGATTAGAGCCACTACCTATCTGGTTATATGTACTATAGGGCTATGCAGTTATCATGTGCGCCACAGAGATTATATACCTGGAGACTGGCCAATGGGCTTCTAAGATGGATGACATCAGCAGGCCCTGTAAAGTAAGTCAATGGTGGGTCCTTGTAGAACAGGACTCAAAATGTATTACTATTACACACACAGAAGCAGAAAGTACACACACCCACAAGGGGATATATAGTTTTATATATATATATATATATATATATATATATATATATATATATATATACACACACACACACACACACACACACACACACACACACACACACACACACACACACACATGGTGGTTGATGTGGGATCACAACCCCTACCTCCTATTACATAATGGGATGACCATAGTATTTGCACTGGTTACACTTGGTGTACTTCTGGCTGCAGCACTACATCACCCTATGGCTTCCAGAGTCTCTCTCTCTCTACCTCTCTATTAATAGTATTTATATATGTTACCTACATATTGTATGTATATCAGACTCACCAGATCCAGATATATCCTATATGTGCCACACACAGATAGATGGTTGTAATCACATCCAATGGGGTTGGGGAGATCCAGTTCAGGTGTGCATATCTGTCTGTATGCACAGGAATATATGGACAGCCTGGTTTTATAGTCAGATATTGTTCAGACATGGGCTGAAAAAAGCTAAGTGTAGGACTATGTTCAGTATGAGCATCAGTAGTAACACTGGGACTCCAGGCCAGACCAACCTGTACTCCAGTCTGAGTTTTGTGTACTAGAGCCAATTGGCTGATGCAGTTGTGTAAATAGTCCATCACCTGACTGATGTACTCTCTGAGGGATCTCCTAGCTGTGTGTTATCCTTCTTAGCTGAGTCATTTCTAGGGTGGGTACAGAGTTTAGTGTGCTGAGCAGAGTTTTACATAATATGTATGGTATATTTTACACAGCACTGTGATTTCCTGGTATGTCAGTGACAGATCACTATAGGTTAATGTGAGGACTCACTGATACACATTTGTGTACTAATTCCATACACTGCAGGGAACCCATACTAATGCACAAATTGTTCTAGTGTGCACATTGCACATTTGTCTGGCCAGTGATTCCTCCTTTCCCTTATATGTGGGCCTTTGCACCACTCTGCTCCATTTGTAGGCTTTATCCAAAGTTGCTGCTCTTATGTAGCTGTATTTGTGGTGTGAGTGGGTAGACATTGTAACACTACACACAAGGTTACAGTGTTCAAACCTCTGACTGCAGCTCTTCAGCAGGTTGCCCATCATTGTGCCACATACATCTGCCCTGGTCCTCAGACAGTTTGTGTTGCACTATTATAAGGCTGCATGTTGTCCATTGGTCTCTACCTGTTATGGTCAGACACACAGACTCAAACATGGGTGCAGGATCTTAATATTGTTCTTCCACAATTAGACAGTTGTTAGACTGTGTTTCTATTACCTTGCATTTTCATATGGTTATAGAGTCTGCATCTCAGCTGTGTGTCATTATTGGTTTGCCAATAGTTTGCCAGACAAATGCAATGCTACAACAAACAGAAGAGATATATGAGTCATTCGTGTGGGCAGTCTGTCAAAGTCTGTCATTCATGGGGTATGGATGGTGCCCACTGACTTGTTGTCAGTACTCAGATTTGGAATATCGTTCATCTTCTGACTCAGCTTTTGAATATTGTACAGGGTATGGAAGGTTGGAAATTCCTAAATTACCATATGTTAGTGAATTTATTCCTCCTAAATTGAATAACAGCATTAGTGTTTTTGAAAAAACTTTGAGTAAACAAATAGTGAAGGAATTTGGGTTGTTTAAAAAACATCAGAAGGTTTATAATCTTTCTAAAGTAGAATGACAAGCTTTGTATAAAATAAGGGAATTGAGTGCTCAATATGTTTTCACGGAGTCTGATAAAGGTGGAAATTGGGTAATTTTGTCTAGAGATAGATACAACTCTCTAGTATTAGATTTATCTGATAGTGACACTTATGAAAGTTTGCCAACAAATCCCAAGGTGGAATTCAACAATGCTTTGTATGATTTATTGGAAAGGGGTGAACATTTGGGTTTCTTTACTTTTGGAGAAGTTAAAAAATTATTTATAAAGAACCCAAAAGATGCCAGATGTTTCATTATTCTTAAAATTCATAAGGATTTGAGAAATCCACCTGGGCGTCCAATTGTTTCAGGGAGGGGTGCTTTTTTACAAAACGTTAGTATGTTTTTGGACTCAGTATTAAAGGAACATTTACCTAGAATACCCTCACATGTGAAAAATACTAAGGAAGTTCGTGATTTTTTCAAGGATATTATTTGGGAAAGTGATATTTACTGGGTCAGTGTGGATGTAAAATCATTATACACCTGCATTAACACTTTATGGGGACTTGAAGCAGTAGGTAAACTATTAGGTGAAGGTCCACGAACCTCCTATATTATTAGCCTGTTGGAATTTTGCCTTACACACAATTATTTTGAGTTTGAAAAGAAATTTTATTTGCAGAAAGTTGGTACTGCAATGGGTGCCTGTTTTGCTCCTTCATATGCTGTTATTTTCATGGGATATTGTGAAAATCTATTTCTGTATTCTAAGAATTTTTTTTCAAAATAGGGTGATCAAATATAAAACATTTATTGATGACCTTCTATTTTTATGCAAGGGGAACCCCAAAGAATTTGAAGAGTTTATCTCTAGCTTAAAAGAAAATCTGTGTGGGTTGGATTTTACTTTTATCATAGGTGGAGATAAAATACAATATCTAAATGTGGAATTTTATGTAGGTTTAGATGGTAAAATACAACATAAACCTTTCCACAAGACCACAGCAGTTAATAATTTTTTACACGCTTCTAGCATGCATAGTTTCCATCTTATTGATTCATTGCCCTTTGGGGAATTTAAACGTATTGCAGGGAATATTTCAGAGAAGGATAATTTTGCAATGGAATTTGATAGAGTACAGGATAAATTGCTTGCTAGAGGATATTCCTATGACATAATAAAGAGAGCTAGAGTTAAAGTAGAAAAAGAATTAGGGTTGGCACATAATTTTCAGAGATCTGCAGGTAGTGGAAGAAATCATTATTATGATAGGAATAACAGAAATGGGGAAATTAAAGTCAAGGATGAAAGAGATGAGACAAATAGGATTTTCTTTGTAAATAAATTTTCAGCTTTTTCCCCCATTTTAAGAAGACTGGTGATGGAATTATGGCCCATCATTAGTAATGATGATAGTCTTAAAAATATTATTCCTAAGGAAGTGTTTTTTTTCCTATGGTAGATTTCAAAATTTAAAGGAGCTAGTAAGAAATAAAAGCAGAAGGGAAAAACTGGCCAATGCAGGAGCATATGCATGTGGAAGATGCAAGGTTTGTGATAAGATTAGGAGTTTGGATGGTACCAGGATCAATGGCATTTTATACAATGCCATTGATCATTTTGATTGTAATTTATTTGGGGTTATTTATGTTATAGGATGTAACTGTCCTGTAAAAAAATGGTATTTTGGGCAAACTAAACGTAAGCTAAAATTAAGAATACTAGAACATCTAGGAGATATTAGAAATTCAAGGCTAGATAGTCCTGTGGCTAGTCATTTTTATAAAGAGCATGGGGGTTCGGCTAGAGATTTAATTTTTAGTGTTATAGCCAGACCTTATGGGATGGGGGGGACAAACCATAGTTTTCAACAGAGGTTATTAAATATGGAATCTAGGTATATTATTAACTTTAATACTCTCTATCCTAATGGTATGACTTTGGAAATGTGACTGATATTTTCAATATGACATTTGAATCTAGAGTAATAAAATGTTTAAGTATATGTAACCAATGGATTTATAAAAAGAAGTTTTGTATTGGTAGCTTAAAGCTTTGTATTGGTGGTTTTGAAGTTTTGCATTTGTGTCTTTAAATTTTTGAAATATTGTTAATTGAAATATTGTTAATTGAATTCAATTAATGTAATTAGAAGGTGGTTCTTATAGACTTGCTTCTGAGCATGTAAACTATTCCTTTGAAGGCGAAGGCCGAGGTACCAGAATCAGAAATTAATTTTTTTTTTATTTTTAGTCTGTGCTGTTATTTCCGTTGCTGTGGAATTTGATATATTTGGACTTGTTGTCAGTACTGACAGAGTTACATGGCAGCCTTTATATCCTAGTGCAACACTGACTTGTCCCAACCTGATGTTCTAGTAGGCACCTTCTAGGTAAGTCAGGGTTGTGTACTGTCCCTATCTGTGCCCCCCCCATCCCTCCATTGTCCAGCTTTCATGCAGTAACAAATAGTGACATTTGGAGAGTCTGTGGAAGTCCTACCGTAGGTGTAGCTGACATGCAAAATAGTGGGCATGGCCAGTCTCGAACCATGGACCCTGGCAACCAGGGTAATGCACTTAGCCACGACAGCCACCTACTTCTTAATGCTATTACCACACACATACATAGCACTTTGAGCCCTGCATATTGTGGAACTGGAACATGTTAGCAAGTTGATTGGGACAGCCCTGGGAATGTGTGGTCTGCTGCTATTACCTTACAAACATAGATGTTACTGCAGTTGTATGGGAACACTGGTGTTTCAAGTTAGGGGCCCATACCTCTCAACTGTACAGATTTTCCCAGAATGTCCAGATGTTTGCCTCCTATTTTGGGTCCATTTGTAATACAAGTGTGGTTTTCTGGAACATTAATGGCATATCAATGAAGAATGAAGTCAGAAACTAATGACAGACATTTGGGTTTCAGACTTCATACCCTGCCAAACTTCTTGCTAGTGCAAAGGCTGTTATTCTATCCACTTTCTAAGTTTGTAGGAGCACTACTTAAAACCTATCCCTGTGTTTGGGCCTTTGCCCAACATTTCCTTTTGTCTTTGTCCAGATGTCTTGCTCTGAGGTTGAGAGATATGTAGGGGACTCCAACATTGACATTCATGCATCTGTCCTTTAAGCCCGCTATTTGTAGGTCCCTCACATAGTGTAGTGGAGTTTGTGTGGCTTGGGGCCTACTGCATATTCTGAGGCCGACGGTATTTGCCCCACATATCTGTCAGTTGTCTGCTGCTATCCCGGTATCCCACTCCATTCCCTTGCATACATGCGGCAATACCATAGATATGCTACCACAGTCTACTACCCCATTCAATTATTGTTAAGTAGAGTGACTTACCTTTTGCCTGCAGCAGTTAAGGGACAGTGATTGAGGGCTGACTCTGTCGGATGCACTCAGTACACAACCTATACACAGTAACATATAGGTAGTGTGTTGTGGCTGGCATCCATTTTACTGTGTGAGTCAGAGTGAGCTGTCAGTCCCTGAGACCCTAGGATGTCAGTGCATGTGCTATGTGTTGCCTCTTTGCCAAGGCTGGGGCATACTGGGCACACCTACGTCTGCCTACAGGGACAGGGCTCAGGGGGTTCCTCCTCCTCCAAGTCCGCCTGTGCCTGTGGGGACCTTGTCAATGGTTGGGGGCTGTGTGTCCCTTGCTTGTGCTGTTCCAGCCGCAGATGTTTCCACAGGATCATATTGTGTAGCATGGCACATACTACGAACATGTGTGCACATGTGGCTGGAGAGTACTACAGGTTCTCAAAAAAAAAAGAACCTATATGTTGAGGCAGCAGAACAGTGACTTGAGCAGCCCAAACACGTGCTCTCTGATGTTCGTAGTTTGTGAGTGTGCCTCATTATGGCATTCCTCAGATGGTGTGTGTGCATTTCTGATGGGAGTCCTCATCCACTGTTCCAGTGCATAGCCAGCATCCCCCACTAGATGGCCATATGGGATGTCCCCCCTGGCAAATGCCTGGTAGAGCTGTGATGCATGCCAGATGTGGGAGTCATGATAACTGCCAGGGCTGCCAGCACACACATTGATGATAATGCCATGGGCACATGACCTGGCAGTTGATGGAGTGATACCCCTTGCAATTGATGTAGACTCTACCCTCCTAACTGGGTGGTGCTTTGATGTGCACATGAGTGCAGTCTATGGCACCCAGTATCTCTGGGTAGTGTGCTACATGGTGGAAGAGATGCATATTGCTGTTCCTCTCCTCAGGGGTGTTGGGGAAATAAATGTGTTCACTGGCATTTGTTAGCATGACATCCAGGAATTGGTGGAGTACCCTGGATGCGGATGCCTGTGAGACCCCTATGATGTCCCCAGTAGGTCTTTGGAAAGTGTCTGTAGCTAGCATTTTAAGGCTACAAATAGCTTTGTTTCCACTGGGATGGGTTCCCCTCTGTTGGCTCTGGGTCTGAGGCGAGTGCAGCAGAGCTCGGTGAGTTCCTGTAGTATGTCCCTGCCCACCCTGTAGTGCTCTACTATCTCCAGCTCATGTAACCCCTGAAAGGTTACCCTGGGTCTGAACATTCTTCTCCTCCTCAGTCTGAGCCTATTGTCAGCATCATCATTATCACTGACCTCAGCCTGTAGCATGTGCAGATGTAGCAAAGCAGCAGCAGCAGCCCCTATCATTTTGTCAGTTAAAATTCAAGTGTGTACTCCAATGGTGCAGAGTATGTGGGGAAAAGTCAGATTGAGGGGTGTATGCATACTTTATACTGGTGTGCTGCAGATGCAGCCTGTGTGATTGGCGGATTATGATCCATTTCAGCTGCAGGGCTTTTCAGTGAGGGGTTTCAGTAGGCTAGTGTCAGTGGAACTGGGCTTATCAGTCAATAAGACTTGACTGGCTTTCCCAGGCTATTTCCCTTTTTTTTTTCTTCCCCTACTAAGCCCAGTGGTGCTCCACGCAAACCCGGGGAGCTAGTGTAAGCATTGCTTAGAAGAAAGTAGCCTTCCCTGGACACGAACATGCTTAGCTCTGCTTTAACCAGCTAAAACATGTCCCATAGGTCAGACCCCCCCCCGCTTAGCTGTGCTCAGCTGAGCGCAAACCAGAGTTGCTAAGCTCCATTCAGCTTAAAGAAGCCGTGACACCTCCACTTAGCTGTGCTCAGCTGAGCGCAAACCAGCATTGCTAAGCTCCATTTAGCTTAAAGAAGCCGTGACACCCTCCACTTAGCTGTGCTCAGCTGAGCGCAAACCAGCATTGCTAAGCTCCATTTAGCTTAAAGAAGCCGTGACACCCCCCCCTCCTTTTGATCTCCGGTATCTGTTCTGCCTACACCAACACAGTTGTAGCCCTAACACTGTTAGTACCTATGGACATGGTGGCCCTTTTTGCTATTCAATAAACCTAGCTCATTTACATACACCTAATTGCGTATACCCTGGATACAGCACCACCACCAAGCCCTATCTCCTTAGCTACCACTATAACCTACCATTGCATGACTCTTACGCTGGGTAGTATAATGCAATTACTTTGCCTACCTTCAATTTAATGTTTTACACATATTACATTTATTTTTCTGCAAAAATGGCATGTTTGCTCACCACTGCGCTCCACTTAAATGTGGGATATGCATTAAAAAAAAGTTTAATTTTTTCATATGTTGCATCACTTTTAAAAGTCAATGGCCATAGTTTTGGCCATTTGCATGCCTGCTGCGCCTAACACATGCTTTTATTTGAATTGTCACAGCCCCCGTTCTATTTTTACATTCCAGATACCAGTTAGTAACCACGTACATTTTTCCTGCAGATATGGCACCTACATGAATTCCTTTCTGCTTCCTGGATTTGCAAAATCACCTCATTTGTATGTTTTTCACCAGCTTCCGTGTCCGCACCATGTCTGTACGGCCCTGTTTCCTGGATCGCTCGGCACCCATGTTCCATGGTAGAGCCTTACCACTATTCCTACATGGAGGATTGCTCCATGTAGGCTTTATTGAATTTCCTGGGCTTTTCCAGCTATTGAGAACTCAGCACTGCTCCTCATGGTGGCCAGCAGTGTTCCTCTAGCAGCAGAGACCAGAAAAGACTACCTTTCCAGATTCTAAGTATTTTTCTTGGCTTTTTCGACTTTTTGTGCCTTTCGACTACTGTTTCTGCTTGTTTTATCAAAGTTTGCACTGTTTTTACTGTGTTTATAAGCTAAAACTGTTTACTGCACTTGCTAGTTTAAGTTTTGCCTAAAAGTTAAACTACAGGCTAATACACTCAAGTGTACTAGCTTTTGATAGCATTTAGTCGAAAATCATAGCATTTATTGTGTTTTCTGCTTTTCTGTAAAAAAACTTGAAAAACAAAAAAATATCCTTGCTTTCCATACTTTCCTAACTAGTGTTCCAGAGACCAGATTTTGCTGATCCCTGGGCTTTGTCTTGGTTCCTGTGTTTCTCCATTTTCCTTGTTTGGTCAGGGGGAAGTTTCTTTACTCACCAGTGAGAGTGGGGAGTACTGGGCTGCCTGTTTGTCCTTAGAGGAGTGGTTTAAGGCAGTAACTTGTAGTCTATTGGCCATTTTGGGTCATTTCCTGTCTTTTCCAGCCCCCTGCTATAAAGCGCGTTTTAGCGCGCTTTAGCGTGAATTAACGCAATCTAGCGCGGAGTTGCCACTGCTGCACACTAGGGCAGCGCCGGTTAAGCAGGTTTAAACTATTCGGGCTACCTAAAGTCCACTCTTCAAATTTTCCCTTAAAACTACCTTCCTCGAACTATACTACTGTTCTAATCAGCGTATCCTAAAACTAAAAAGATCATCTCTACTTGACTCCAAGTAGACTATTCTCTATCTGTTAAACCTAGCACTTGCTCCTACAGTACTTATTACCTTGATACAGCACTCTTGTCATAAATAGTACCCCAAAAGGCAATCCCCCATTTCTCGGTCACCCACATCCTCCGGAATCTCTTTTAAAGTTTTTTTTGTCTATTCCTTCTAGCATGTCGAGGGATCAGTTGCTAGTGTCCTCTCCTGCTCAGCTGGTGAACCTGAATATTGAGGCAATGTTACAATTGCCTCATGTACACAGACAACCCTCTCCTCCTCCCACAAAACACAAATACATGCGAGAGATGCAACTATACGGCCAAACTGGAGGCTGAGCTCTCTCAACATAGGACTGGCAAGACCAGTAAGGAGGAGAAGGTAACCACACACACTATAGACCCAGTCTCACATAGTACCATCACAACCTCAAATCATACACATAAACACACAAAGACATACTCGGAGGCTCTGATCAAAAATCTACCAAAACAGCAGAGGCCACCAAAGCAGACACCCAAACAACCACCACCTCAGAACACAACACCTGCAACACATAGACCTCACAGTCAGAGTGTCAAACAGTCACAGCCCTTAAGGCCAAACACAATACCAGACACACTAGTCATTGGTGACTCCATAGTCAGACAAACTGACGTCCCAATCACCAGACTAGGTAAGGAGAGAGTTACAGTAAGCTGCCTGTCGGGCGCTAGAATCCGCCACATAACGCAAGCACTCAGGTCTCTCAACAGCAGGTACAAATACGACTCAGTCATTGTCCACGCTGGTGTAAACGACCTGAGACGTACCTCCTTGGACTACATGAAAAGAGACATTGAGGAGCTCTCTGATTATGTAGCTCAGGCAGGTATGACCCTGACCTTGAGCAGTATCCTACCTTCACCAAGAATGATGCCACAATACAGAGATAAGATGATCACCTTTAACAATTGGCTTAAACTCTGGTGTCATTCAAAGGGGATCCAATGTCTGTCTGCCTGGGATGACATGCTGGACAAGCCACGCTGCTTCACAAGGGACGGCTTGCACCTGTCACCCCTGGGATTCCGGATATTGGCAAAGGCTCTTGCCACCCCCATAGTGCCTTTTAGGCAAGGCTCAGATTCTAAACCTACCACCCTAGAACACAAAAAAGGAAAAAAACTAAGGGTAATGCTGCTCAATGCCAGAAGTCTAAATCTCAAAATGCACGCACTCGAGGCCCTTCTCAGTATGGAGAACATCGATGTCTGTGCTGTGACAGAAACCTGGTTCAAGGCTCCTGAGAGCACCCCAGCACTATCAGGTTTTACCTCATATCATGCGTTCCGGCCCCAAAATCCGGACAATACCAAGAAAGGAGGGGGGGGGTATCCATATTCATCAAGGACACCCACACCTCAAGACTGGTGGCAACGCACGATGCATCGGAGACCATCCAGGTGCAATTAACCATAGGCAAGACTGCTCTGCAAATTGTAGCATGTTACAGGCCACCCTCACAAACTCAGGAACCTCACATGGCTTTCCTGAAAACACTGGAGGCGATAAATGTATCACCAAACACCATCATACTAGGTGACTTCAATTACCCTAATATAGACTGGGAACACTACTCAAGCCCAAACACCCTAGCCCAAAAGTTCCTGGAATTCATAAACTCAAATGCCATGGAACAACTAGTCACCATCCCCACAAGAGGAGAAAACATACTTGATCTCATCATCACGAACATGGGAGCACAATGTTCAACACCGAAGTATACCCCTCACTGGTGAGATCAGATCACAAACTAATCTCGCTGGAGGTCCTCATCCCACCCCCACCTGAAATAAATATGACCACTGTAAACAACTTCTCCGCAGCCGCCTTCACACTTCTGAACACTTGTGTGGTCTCCTTTAAGGCCCCTGAGCCGGGCGGAAAACAGTACTCAAGCCGCTGAATCACTTACAAATGCCTTCTACCAGCACCTGCAGGACTGCATGGATAAGGCAATCCCAAGCAAAACAAAGACTCTTTGTACCAAAGGCAAGTGTCCAGTCTGGTGGACCCCAGCCATAAACAAACTCTACAACAAAAGGAGGAAGCTACTACAAGATAGAGCAAAATCCTTAAAAGGTAAGACACCTTTGATCACTATAAGTAAAAAACTAAGAGCTCTCATAAAATCATCCAAAGCAAATTTTGAGAGAAAAATAGCTAAAGACTCAAATGACAATCATAAGGCCTTCTTTAGCTATGTTAGAAACCTGGGAGGAAACTCCCAGATATGCTCAGAACTTGTTCAAAATGATGTGAAGATTACTGATCCTACAGACATTGCCAACATACTGGCTGACAGGTTCAGTGCAAACTTCTCACCCCCCCCCCCCAAAGGAGAGATATCTATACCAAACGACTGCAGCCCCCCAAACATCTCTAACGCCCAAGTGAGAACTGCTCTCTCCAAAGCAAAAAACACAGCATCCATGGGACCTGATGGTGTCCCCGGCTGTGTGCTCCACGAACTCAACGAGGAATTAAACCCACAGCTAGGACAGCTGTTTAATCATAGTCTCACCTCTGGATACGTACCCAGGGAGTGGCGCACTGCAACTGTGGTCCCACTTCACAAAGGCGGTGTCTCCACCGACCCTGGAAATTACCGGCCCATTAGCTTGACAAGCCTTATCTGCAAAGCCATGGAGAGGATCATAATGGACCTCATAAATAAAGACATAGGGAATTTGCAGACTTTGGATCCAACCCAGTTTGGCTTTGTCAAAGGCAGATCATGCCTTTTAAACTTGGTTGACTTTTTCGAAACAGTCACCAAAGCCATTGATGAGGGAAAGGCAGTCCATACAGCCTACCTCGATCTGGCGAAGGCCTTCGATCCAATACCCCACTCGGGTATCATTGAAAAACTCATCAGCTTAAAAGTTAACCCATACATCACAAGATGGGTTGCAAACTGGCTGAGTGACAGAACCCACAGGGTCAGAGTTGCTGGCGCCATGTCAGACTCAAAGCCTGTCACAAGTGGTGTCCCACAGGGCTCAGTCCTGGGCCCACTCTTGTTTGGTATCTACTTTTCCGAAGTACAAGCAAACACAGGAGGGTTATGGCTGACAAAGTTTGCAGATGACTGCAAACTGGGCGCCATAGTTGAAAACACATCTGACACAGATATCCTTCAGAAGGGTCTCACAGAAACGGATAACTGGTGCCAGAGCCATGGCCTAAAGTTAAATGCCAAAAAATGCATAGTCATACCCTTCGGGAAAAACAAGGTTACCCCTAGCTACCATATAGGTGGCAACCCACTGAGCACAGAAGAAGTTATCAGGGACCTGGGGACCCAGGTTGACAGTAGCCTGTCATTCGACACCCATGTAGCTAAAGTAGTTAGGAAGACCTTCTACATTGCCCACCTTATCATGAAGGGATTCACATCTAGATCAAGGGAGGTCATAGTCTCCCTATACTCATCACTCATCAGACCAATGATTGAGTACAATGCCCCATTCGGAATGTATCTGACCCGACACTTGCAGCAGCTGGAGATGCCACAAAAGTTCCTCACCAAAAGGATAAAGGGTCTCAAAAATCTGTCCTATGCTGCCCAACTGAAAGAACTCCAGCTCTATTCAGTCGCCACCGCTTGCTCAGAGGTGACCTTTGCCTGACATACAAGGCCATGTCAAACCCAGATTTGATGAATATGCTTCACCTCAAAAAATCTAGATCCGTCAGAGCCACAAGGGCGGGAGACTTAAACCTCGACACGACTATTAATAGGATGTGCTGGAGGGATAGATTCATCACCCAAAGACTCCCTATGCTGTGGAACAAAATCCCGGTATATGTGAGGCAGAGCACCTCGCTGGCCTTGTTCAAGAGAAATCTTGACCAATGGATGGGAGATCGCAGATATACCCCAGGGATTACCTCAGTGTCACTACTAGACAGAGGCACAGCAAAATAATGGGTATAGTTCCCCATACTAAAGGGGTGGCGTAACCACAAAACTATGGGCTAGGCTTGTAAATGCCCTCGGGCAGATAGCCTAGTATGAACCTATGAACCTATGAACCCCCTATAACTTATCACAAGATCGGTTATTACTACAAAGTGTAATTGCTTATTCTCAAGACTTATGCAAAATTATTCAGAACTCTTCATATTTAGCTCAACCTCCCTTAATCACTCTCATATCTAAAATTTTATTTAATGATCAACAGTTTGACAATTTAGTATCCAAATTATACACCATTTTGTTAAGTTACAGGTCCATTTTAACAACTAAACAATGGGACACAATGACTAAAGGCCTACCTCATAGTCTCTCCCAGACAGAAAAACTTAAAATTCTGTCTTCAATAAAATTCACTTCTTGGGGTCAATATTGGAGTGTATTTACTTGGAAGTATTTACACAGAACATTGTTAACTCCTGACAAAATTGCTAAATTCAAAAAAACTAATAACATAATTTGCTGGAGATGTCTAACACCATGTAATGCAGATTGGTTCCATATTTTCTATGATTGCTCTAAGCCAAGGCATTTTTGGAGAGATATTGATGATTTTCTTTCAGCTTTATTTTCAGATAGTCACATTAACTAAAACTTAAATTTTTCTTAATGTTGATGAAACCTTTTCTTTGAATAAATCAGATTTATACTTATTATGGACAATATTAGTAGTAGACAGAAAATGTATTACAAGGATTGGACCATGTCTCCAAGTCTTGGTGGACTTCTCTCCTTACTAGAAGAAACCATAAACAAGGAAGTCAGAACTGAAGAACTTAAAATATAGAAAACATAAGAGTTTTACTAACAATCCATGGACAAAGGTTTCCATCCTAATTGAGACTTCAGTGTTTACTTCACTGAAAATTTTTTTTCTTAAAATATTTGTACTATTCAAACATTTTTCAGGCCTATGTAAATAGTTGATTTAGTTTCATTGTTGTTAAAAGTTGTCTGCTCAGTATAACCAGTGTATTAGACATTGTTTATTCTCTTATTTTATCCTTAATAAAAATATTGAAAAAAAAAAGAAAATAATTTTGCAGTTTTCATAGCAATGTGACATATCCTCATTGCACATTAAAATACCTCTCAATTAGTAGATATTGAAAATTGTACAAAGGGTCTTGTAAAGGAGGTACACCTGGCGAAAAAGTTGGACACAATTGGAATAAAAAGTGCTTATGTAATAGCATATAACTCCTCCCACCTGCAGGAGGATTGTGCGATACTACTCAGAAATGCAGTTTTTCAAAGTGACAAAATAGTGCAAAAAAACTCCAACCCTGAACTAGAAGTAATACATTATACGCCATTATATTGCTACTGCATACAGATATTACAGTTATATACCCATATATCTGATACTCTTATACAGTACATGATAATAGCATTTTCCATGTATAGCTTGAAAACAGACACAGTATATATTAGAACACATAGTATATTAATCTCAGCATATTGTAGATGCAGTGCATCATGGCTGAGCCCAGCATACTTTAGGTGCACAGTATGAGTTTTCTTTGTATATTTTTTGTTTCTCTTTTGTAAAATGGTTAAGCCCGCTAGTCAAAAGTATCTGTTTTCAGGGGTGACATGGAATCACTGCCTGTTAAGTCACGTACTCATGGTCATTCAGCTGGTAAGTTGAGTCTAAGTTAGTTAAGCCCAGGACTACAAGATAAACTTGACCTAGTGACTCATAGCTTTAATAATCTACACTAAACTGACTGACGGACAGTCTTCCTCATCCAGTGCTAAAGGAGGTCTTCCTGTCTTGCTGAGGAAATTAAACTTTATATAGAACAAAAACAAAACAATCACTAGATCTCAACTAAGGATATAAAAGCATACATGAAAACAGTAATGATACCATCAGTAAGAATAGATTGTTAGACTCCATGACCTGACACTGTTTTTTTTTTCTTTCCAGAAGAAGCAGTAATCTGGCCTTTACCTCTCCAAATGGCAGCCTTTCCTGCACCTAGAAATTTCTTATGTATTATAAAAATATTCAGGAAAAGGAGAAATCAAGTCCTATATGCTGACTTCCTGCATGGGATTTCACAAAACCTATCCTCTCAGCACAATTCCTGTATTCATTGCAGCCCACTTTGCTTATGATGCATACAACAGGATGAATCCGTACTACAGACATCATGACAATTTCACTGAAAAGTGTTTTCCAGATGTGCATTCAGCCAAACAGAACTGCCTTGAATATATTACCACCCCCAAAATAAAAGCAATACAGGTGGAGAGGACACAAACTCTCTCGCACTACCTCATAGGGGTGGTTTTATATCCCCTTTCCTTGATTAGCTTCAGGATGTCACAATGAAATGTGCCCAACTAACAAAATTCATTTCATCCAGTTATACTCAGTGAAATGAAGGATGAAAATCACTTTTTTGAGGCACACTAATTATTTCTTCTCTACAGCTCCCATTTTCTAAATACAAGAAGAAAAGCTGAAACACAGCATGTTAATGCAATGTATAACAACATGACCGATACATTTAAAAGGAGATTTCTCATTGGAGTTTGTTTCCAATAACTCCCTAGTAAATATAGTAACTCTTGTTTTCAGAGCACTTCTAGGAAAGTGTGAGTTCCATTGACAGCTTGTCTGTGTTGTGAATCTTCTCTTTAAGTTAACTGGTCCATTTATATTTTCCAGCTACAACTTGGTCAGAAGGCAGGCATTAACAAATGCAGAATGCTGAATTAACATAATAAACTGAAAACCAAACCTCATGCTGCATTTATGGAAAGCACCAAGTGGCAATGGCCCAGATATTATACAAAGCACATATCAACAACAACAGCAGATCAAAAGACTGAATATAATGCACACTAATGGAGCAAATGTTCAGTGAAACAGACTGAATGCTAAACAGTCAAAGCTTGTTCAGAAAAAAAAAGTACAAGAAAAAATCCATCAGTAGTAAAGTACAAAACCAAAGAAGGAATACTAAGAAAATAAGTGTATCGTGTAATATCTGGTTAGTCAATCAAAGCACATCAGAGGTAGAAAGAACTGAGAGGAAAGGTGGAAGAATTTTGGGAGTGAAGGGGGCTAAAGGAATAGGAATAGAAACAGGAAATATGAGGAAACTTGAACCTTAGACAACTGGGTTACTTAGAGATGCTTTTCCAGAGGTAGGTGAGAAAGTCAAAAGGCTGTTTTTAAGTTTGCATAATGCCAATCCGGAAAATGTTCAAATCCACATTAGTGAATGGTATTGTGCATTCGCTAATGTGGAACTGACGTTCTGATAATAGATAGCAATACAGTGGGGATCAGGAAATGTACCCTTTTCTCACTGTAGTGCAATCTTGGAGTTGGAATATATAATATGCAGGGGGGTGTCGGGGGTGCAGGGCGGCTTTCTCCCCTGCAAAAACGTTACTGCTAACATGGGCTTTTGACATTAGAACTTCTGGTGTTAAAATTCAATTCTGTGTTACCATTTTTGAAATTTTGGTAAGTCGTTATTACCAATTTCTACAAACTGGTTCAATCAAAAGGTGGAAAATGATTTTGATTTTCCACATTTTGATAGTAAACCATATGTATATATTTATATATATATATATATATATATATATATATATATATATATATATATATATATATATATGGGCCCCCTCAACATGGTCGACATTTCAGAATGTCGAAGACCATATGGCCGAGACCATATGATCGACATCCAAAATGTCAATCATGTGGAACTGGCATCTCCATACAGTGTGGAATGGAAAGATTTCCATCTTCCGCACTGTAGTGCAATCTCGGAGTTGCTATTTTTAAGTTCCAGGGCCCCACAGAGGGTGCAGGGGGGCATAGCTAGCAATGTGAAGGTAAGTTATTGTTGTGGGGTTTTTTTTTTTTTTTTATTACATGGTCGACATTTTTAATGTCGATCAGATAGTCTTGGCCATATGGTCTTCGACATTCTGAAATGTCGACCATGTGAAGTAGACCCATATATATATATATATATATATATATATATATATATATATATATATATATATATATATATATATATAGTTTATTATGAGTGGGGATAGTTGATCCTGCATATTCTAATTTTATCTGATCCTCTAAATGTACTTTACAGTTTCATGTACTTGTAGAGAAAATAGAAGCCGCACTGTAAAAGAAATTATGGCAACTGTCGTAATAAAGCCTAACAGGCATGTAACCAAACAGTATAACATTGAACAACCATACATGTTCCAGTAATACAAAGCTTCATAGAGAACATACACAGTTTGCCATGAATTTTATTTATCCTTTGTTGAGTGGATTAGTCCTAGTAGGCTAGCGGTATATCTTCAGGGGAGACCCAATGTGGTATTTATACTGCTAGGGAAAATTTGACCAGAATATCCTCTACACTTTTCAGTAGGTGCTATCAGATATTTTACATCCACCTGAGCTACCACCAACTCAAGCAGATGGGACCTCAGTTTAATGCCTCATCTGAAGGATGACGCACTCGGCAGTCCAGCACCTTGTTATGCTGCACTGCAGTGTTAGCAATCCAGCCACCTGATGTGAGAATAGAACCCACAGCCTTCTGCACCAAAGGTAATTGTGCTACCTGTTGCCCTGCTGACACTATTTACATGCTCCTGAATATAAAGCAAAACTGAACAACACCAACAGCTAAATGCACATTTCATCATTATTTCATCATCATCAATCCCTTTATTCACATTTTCTACATGGGGTTGGGGTGTCATGTCAACTATTTCTTCTCTCTCTATTCAGTACCATTCTTCTGCCTTCTTTGACATTCATGCCTATCGCAGGTCTACTCTTGAACAATCCATCCACCTCTTTACTGGATGTCTTTGTTTCCTTTTGTCTTCTTCCTGTCTGTCCCAAATCTTCTTCAGCAGATTGTCTTCTGTTTTTATGACATGTGCCCAAACTACCGTAATCTGTTCTCCTTAACCTTTTCTGCAATCGGAGCTACTTTGGCTTCATGTCATTTATATAAATCATCCAGCCTGGTTTTGAAGCGGTCAAAGGTCCTACTACATAAGAATGGCTCTGTTTTTGTGCTGCTAGTCAGCTAGTGGTAATTGCCACATGCCCCATACAAAAACCTATTCCATCTTCACCTCTGTAGTGACAAAAATGTATAACTTTAAGTATTATTTTAGTGATACCATTGCAGCACTATAAGTACATCTTAACTATATACAAGATGTAACAGATGGAATGTAAATAAAACACAAGAATACAAATATAGACCTAAATAACAGACATTTAATGGGTACTCCTCCTGCTGTGAGAGACTCTTCTACAAAGATCCACTGTTATGATGAAAGTTTACACAACTGTTGTTAAGAGGAAACTCCTGCAATAGTATAACTAAAGGGTAGACCTTCATGCTTCAGCAGTTCTGGCCAGTGATTTTATTATGCATTGTTTAGTACAGATCACAGAAGCAGGTAAATAACCACTGAAACTTCACACGCATAGTCCTGAGTGTTAAAATAGTAAGCTAGAAAAAACAAGGTGAAACTATGGCTGAAAAAGAACTCGCAAACACTTTTTCTTAGCGCTTTCGTTCTCTTAAATGTTTCGACAAGAACTTCATCAGAAAAGTTTGTAAAACACACACACCCCTTAAAAAGACATTCAAATAATCATGTGATAAAGACAACCAATGCAAACCATCTAAAAGTGGGCTTTGCCCCAAAATAATAATATTATTGGTTACTATTCTTTTATGCTCTAAAGAGCATGCAGTTAAGTTTGGTTAAGCAGTATTACTTGTTAGCAATTGATCTGTAACTAAAATACCATAAAAATACCATAAAACTCATCTTCAAATCCTTTGTCTTAGTAAAAAACACATAATATAATTGATTAATTTAAACCGGACAGTTTATCGCCATTCAGACAGATCTGACATAGTGTCTCTTTACACTCTAGTAGTGTCTTGATGTCACCACTGAAATCCTCGACAGAAACAGAATCTAAAACAAAAACAGAAAATTTCTTGAAATCTTTACATGTAACAGGGTGCTTAGCCAAAGCATTACAAAAATTCCTTCTTGATAGCTAACAAGTGTTCATAGATTCTTCTTTTTAAATGACTAATAGTTTTGCCTACATAAAAACAACATGATTCACAAATAGTTGCATACACCACATGGTTAGATAAACAGTCATATTCTAGCCCATATAATCATGTCCAAATGTTTAAAATGGACAAAAGAAGAATTACAATTTTTTTTAGTTTTCCAGTTGTTTAGTAATTTTTGTTGGTTAAATAGTAAGCTTTTTTCCTTTCTTTTTTAATCATAGAACTTCTAGCAAATCAGTCCTGTTTGGATCAGTCTACTACACTGGTTAACAATTAATTAAAAAAGAATTAAATGGCTTAGCATTTTAAAATTTGAAACTGTGTCTGAACTGGATTTTAATTTAGTTGTTTTTGTTATGCCTTAGTCAGAACATTTGTTTGTTTTTTTGTTGTTTGTCTTTTCAGCTTTTCCCGGTTAGGGGTCACCACAGCGGAACTCCGGTCCGCTAATGATTGGCAGTAGATTTTTATTGTGCCGAGTTGCCAGCCTGATGACCAAGCTTCAGCGAAGGCACGCATGTCTTTTGGAGGCCACTCGATCGTGGGGAGGACATGCAGACTCCACACAGAAGGCACTCCAGCCAGGAATCGAGCAGGAGAACCTCTTGCTGTGAGGCAACAACGCTACTGCTGTACCACCGCTGCTGTCTGTAGGTGAAAATGTCTTACCTAATCATTTGTCCTAGTGCTGATTTTGGTGTACGGAAACCAGTCACGATCAGACTGTGTCACATTATCACACCTTGGCTCCTTCCGAGTGGGACTTTTGTTAAATTACTGTCTTTCAACTCCTCACCAGATTGACTGTCTATTGTCTAGTGCTGCCCTGTGATGCTGTGCTGCATGCAGAAAGAAAGAAAAGGCTGCAGCTTATGGCATTGTGGCATCATGGAGAAAAGGGTGCAATCATATCCTTTCAGGTTATTCCAGGAAAGAAAGCACTATAGTGGTTGGAGTGTAAGACTGGAAGCACCAACTTTTTTTTTTTAACAGACAGCAAGCCGTGGGGCCTCATAAAGCTGTGGGGCCCAGGGAGCTGCCCAAATTACCCTAATCCACCACTGCATATGGCACCAAGTGATCCCAGCTGTGTAGGACTCAACAGGTAAATAATAAGATCTTAAATAGTGATCTAGATGAAGCAGGCAGGCAGCAAAGATCCCACAGCACAGAGGTAATAAGACAATATCTAGAAGGGCCTATTAACACCATGGCCTTAAGATTCTGGATCAGCTGCAGGAGAGTGAAGTCTTTTTCTGACAGTGCCCAGAAAGAGTTGTATGCCAGTCCAGATGTAACAGTATGCGTACATGAATGGTCGTTAATCATTTCCAACTCTAAAGAAGGAATTACGTGATTGATCCTGAGTGATACTTTTCAGATGAGAATAAATGATCTAATGAGCTGTCACACGGTCCTTCAACATTTGCAAACTGTCGACAGTACCCAGATCTATAACCTTAAATGAAAATTCTGATAATATCTGATGAAAATAAGATGGATTAGGTAAGGAATCAAATCATCCAAAAGAGAGAAAAATCGAAATAGCCTTATAAGCTGATAACAGTCAGTTATATGATCCTGAGAGAAGGAGAGTTACAGCTGAACATTATCTACATAGCAATGCTATTTGATCCTTTGATGTGTGACAAACCACAATGGCAGTATGTCCACTGTGAACAATAGAAGAACCAGAATAGAAACCTGAGCATCCCACACTTCGGGAGGTATCTATCTGAGGAACTAACCTTTGCAATTATCCTGTAAGCATGAAATGAGAGGCAGTCAGCTTAAATACAGTAAGGTGCAGGGTACTGTAAGATTTAAGATATTCCAATAATAACCACTGGCCCACAACATCAGCAGCCATCAAAATATCAAATAAGACCAAGACTGTAGTGTATCCTAATCGATTCCAAATAAAATGGATTCAGAAAATTGAAATATTTCAAATAAGAATACAGCTATTCATGAACCTCCTTCTTGATAACCTTACTCAAAAACAAGAAGTTAGACAAGTTGAAAATTATTCATTTTTTTGGGATAAAAAGAGGATTTCTTGAGTATAGGGGTAATGAATGTATGTTAAACTAAATAGAAATACCCTTAACATAGAAAATCCCATATAATAAAGGAAATACTTGCTCTCCATGACCCCATACAAAATTTAACTAGCTAGGTCGGGTCTGAGTCCAATCCACAATGTATAGAATGAATCACTGAAACTGCATTCATGACAACTTCATAGTTAGTAGAAGTAAATTCCAAGAAAAAAGCTGGACAATCATTGTTGAGACCACTAGAACACTTAATGTAATAATTTAAGAGAAAGGGGCCTCCAATCATGGACAGATTATCAGCAAAGAACCATACAAGCTCTTCACCTGTAATGAGCTTAAGACTTTTTGAAGCATAAGATAGACTGGGCTGAACAGCCTGTGCATGATTTGGAAAAATTTAGCTGGATGGTTTGGTGCAGCAAAGTTATAGCTGGACAATAAATTGTTGTCTTACATGTGATCTTTGACTGATATAATGTATAATACTCATGCAGTTTGAGTTTTTCCTTAATCAGATACATTCCCTGCCATATGTATGACAACCTCTTTTCCAGCCTTTACAAGTCATGGAGGTGTAAGCCAGTCCAGCACTCCCTGGCTACAGTAGGTTTGGGGTATACGCAATCTGGGGTAAGAATGTCCATAACAAGTTTCACCCTTTATTACTCTTAAAACTTTAAAATAGTGAAAAAAATGGCAAGATTGTCTCAGAGATTTTAAAACTTTAATAATACCAATTGTGATGATATGGACTAGTGCCAACATAGGCCAGCTGGAGTTCTGTAAAGAATGATATGTCCTTTGAATATCAAACTGATTTATACAAGATGTTTGTGTTACAAATGTATTAGAACTGTATGACATTAGAATATCAAACTGATTTGCACAAATGCTTATGTTACAAATGTATTAGAACTGTATGGCATTTGAATATCAAACTGATTTGCACAAATGCTTATGTTACAAATGTATTAGAACTGTATGGCATTTGAAAATCAAACTTTGTTTGTAAAGTTGCTGATATTAATAAAAATGTATCAACAGTGGGTCCTGCTGGACAGAGAAGGAATATACATGTGAGCCTGTATGTATATATATATATATATATATATATATATATATATATATATATATATATATATATATATATATATATATATAGATGTTAGCAAAGGACACTGGAAGAGAAGCAGTTAATCTCAGTCCAGTTAGTTTTGGAAAATCCTTGAAATTAAACTAGCTGTTAAGCCTTCAACAAACCACCCCACTGTGCTGATTGGAACTGGAGTCAGTAGGTCTGGAAGAAGCCATTGTTTATTAGCTTCAGTAAAAAGAGGGAAAGCCCCAGGCACTGCCATAAACATTTAGATGTGTATTGTAGCCATCTATGCAAGCTTTCTGTCTCATCTTCAAAGGGGAATACTGTAAGAACCTAGAGTCAGATGACAAGATGAGGTCATTCTGACAGCTGTCTTGTAAACTATGTTTTAGATATTACAGGGAATAATCTCTGAGCATTGAGTATTCTGCCTTGGGCCTGACAACAAGAGGGACCATTACCATATCATCTGCCTTGCTCAGTTAAGTAAGTAGAGAATAGTAATTCTCCTAGATTCGATCAGGAAAATATAGTGAAGCTTAGTTTCAATATTGTTTTTCTTTATTTGTCTGAGTCTGTCCATCAGTGTTATTTTCAATATTTCCTGTGATCTGAACTCTCTTGTTTACTGTGAATATATAGTCAGTATTTTCTTGCTCTTTTATTTATTATTATTAAATATATTTAAAACTTTTATTGTGGATGGGCATTTTAGAAAGAATTTAACATCTGAGAGTGCTTATATTTATTTGTTGACACTGTGTGGGCCACTCCTGGAGACCTAGCTGTCTTGATCAACTACTAGCATTTGTATTAGTATTAATATTACACAGTATAATTTGATACCCTTTGTTAAGGGCCTTAGAGTAGCTGATTGTGGTGTGTCTGGTGGCAGTGATAACTAACTTATGCACTGGGCAGAAGGGGGGAACAGTATGTAAATCTGGGCCAGCCTTTCCAGGTGTGTGTGTGTGTGTGTGTGTGTGTGTGTGTGTGTGTGTGTGTGTGTGTGTGTGTGTGTGTGTGTGTGTGTGCATGTATGTGTGCATGTGTGTGTGTGTGTGTGTGTGTGTGTGTGTGTGTGTGTGTGTGTGTGTGTGTGTGTGTGTGTGTGTGTGTGCGTGTGTGTGTCTATGTCTGTGTGTGTGTGTGTGTGTGTGTGTGTGTGTGTGTGTGTGTGTCTGTGTGTGTCTCTGTGTCTGTGTGTGTGTGTGTGTCTGTGTGTGTCAATGACTTGGGGCAGGGACACGAAGCACTGGTTTCACAGAGAGGGTGCTGGAAGACTTGGCTGGGACACTCAGCTGAGGACATAACCCTACAGCTGTACCAGTGGAGAGTTTTTTGGGGACCTGAAGGGAGGCAGATATAGAGAAATTCAGTCCCCGGGCTAAGTGTGTTCCCTGTGTGCTCTTAAAGGAAATACTGAGCGTATCCATTTGTATTCCAAGTGAACATCCCTCTCCAGTGTCAGTGGTGAAGATTCAGGCTCCTTGATTACTGGCCCAGAGAGGGGTCGTCACATATTGGTGGCAGTGATGGGGTATTGAATTTCTGTAGCCTGTAAGCAGTGGTCATTAAAGAAGGTATTTGTACTCTCAAGCAGCCACAAAGTAGATATTCAGAGTTTCATATCACAATAGTTTTATTTATCTACTTTTTGTTGTTCAGGGAGAGCAGGCAAGGATGTCAGCAGAGGATTATGGCAAGCTGTCATGGAACCAGTTGGCTGAGATGTGCCAAGCCAAAGGACTGGTGCATGTCAACCTAACTAAAAGGTTAATGATTGCAATCTTAATCACAGCTGCAGCACAGACCAGCAACCAGGAGGACAACCAGTCTGGCATTGGGGATGCGCTGCTCTCAGAAACAAGGCAGTTCACCTTTTCCTTAGAGGACTTAAAAAACATGGGGGACTTGAACTGGAGACCATATGTTTGGAATTAGAATTAGGAGGCTGAAGAAAATGAGAGACTGTGGCAGGCAAAACAGATGGCAATAGAGTCAGCAGAAAGAATGCAACATTTGGAGGCCGAAGAAAATGAGAAATAGAGGCAACAAGAAAAGGAAATTCTGGTCCTTCACCAGGGTCATGGAGGTAATGGGGAAGGGAGTAACCAAACCCCAGAAGCAGCAAAGGTCAGTAAATTTCTTCCTCAATTTACAGAGGATGATAAGTTTGATAGTTGTATTCATATATCTAATCAAAATATCTTCATCTCCCATCTGAAAAAAATATTTTGTTTGCAAAAATGTATTTTAAAATCTAGTCATTAATAATTATAAGCCATTACTAGCTCAATTTAATAGATAAGACACTGTAAGTATTCACACAGTACATTACTTTGTGAATTGTCACCATCTCTATCAACCTTTCTAGTCCGGTCTTTAATAATTCTTGTCTCCTTTCTTTTAATTTTTGACACAGCTCTAAAACTGCAACTCATAATAACTTCAAGCTAAAAACTTTTTTTATTTTAAATCCATCTTCACTGTCTGAAAATCTCTATTCAATGAAATGTTGGTATGATTCCTATATAACTGTCCATACAGTAAAGAATAAATCAAATGTACCTGATAGTATCTAGTAGCATGTAATACAGTATTTATGTCAGTTTCCTTCCAATTTAATCTACTTAAGGATATAAATCTAAGCTCCTCTTAGAGTGACATCCATTTTTTCTTCTCTAGAAAACAACCCTCTAAATTTAAGATTACATTCAATAATGTTTCAATCATGAAGAAATACTTGAAACTCATCTGTTTCTGCTTTGGAAGTAAATATCATGCTTTTTAACTATTAAGAGTCATGGACACACCAACTTCCAGACCATGGAGGTAACAAGTTAATGAGACTCTCCTGACTACTGGATAGCTGTGCGGCAGTGCGGGTAGGATTGTCACCTACCAAATAGACTAGATCATAGTATAACATTTTTTTCTGTGGACTCTTTTCTGTTATGCGCCAAAGACATTGTTATTTCGCTCTCACCAGCCATTAACTAAATGTCCATGCATGAGTGTCACACCTGACTTTAAGATTAGATATGGACATTCAGACTATTTATCATTCTGTTTCATTTTAGGCAGCACAGTTATGTCTGCTGCTCTGTTTATTTGTCTTCTGCCATCCCTTCTCTATATGGGATACCCATTTCCTGTCTGCTGGCTTAGGCTGGTCAATAGGAAAGGTGTCCTTTCCACCTTAGACATCTAATTCACTCATTTTTCTTGTGCAGTCTGTTGGTCTTTCCTCCCTGTTTTCAGTCCATTATTCTGAGATGCATAAACTTCATCCATCTCTGACACCAGGTATTCTAAATGACTGGTCACAATAAGATATTCCTCCTACCATGTCATTCTCCCAAAACCCTACTCTTCCCTTTGTTTAAACAGAGCCCTATTTTCAGTAAACATGATACAGCAACTTGCAGTAGTAGCTCACCCACACTGGCTGCATTCCTAGCCGTCAAATGTAATTTACTAATATTTTTAGGGAGATAACTGCTCTGTAACACAAGTATCATCATGTAGGATTTTTTTTACATATATTAGTCCGAGAGTCTGAATCTCACTAAACATTTCTGATTATTAACATTTGTATTTACCTTCATTTGCATCTGAATAATACTGCATGCTTTGTGCTTCTGGCTTGTCCTAGAATCACTATACCGCATAATATGTCTTCACACAGCTAAGGTTCATGTATGTATTACCCCAGTCAGGCTTTATGAAAACCTGTCAGTCAGGGTAATGGAAAGAGATCTTCCTCAGAGCAACATAAAATGAAAATATTGCCTCATGATTTCAAATGTCAGACAGCCATTTTTAGCATTCTGCCTGCATGATATAATTGGATATTTTGTTTCAGATATTTTATACTGGCTGGAAAAGGAGATTCTGACATTTTATTCATGCTAGAGAAACATAAAAGCTACCGAGAAGTGGGACATCAGACTGCAAACTAAAGCTCTAATGAGCAAGAAAATTTGTGAAGACAGCCATCAAGGAAGAAAATGACAGTCCAAGACAAATTTAGTGCAACAACACTTCTAGTTTTCTCCTCTTAGAATGTGTGGGCATGTATACTTTTTTTTGAAAGCAGTGTTTTTGCCTTCTCATCTTTTTTATGCACAGATCAGCTTAGTAAGATTTATCTTTACTTTGTTCATGATGCAGTTTTTGATACATACTGATGCATTTAGACCCCGTATAATTAATCATTTGGTATACTTCATCTTTTAGACTCAGAATCAGACTTCAGGTATCTTCTTTCACCAACTCCACCATTTCCAGATGTACGGCCTGGTGTTTAAATGATTCTGTCAGTCTCCATTTCACTACTACATGGTTCGAATCAAGTCACTTAACCAGAGAGTCCTCCCCTGGGCTTCAACCAAAC